>NC_085857.1:10315530-10325530 GCF_034702125.1 Engraulis encrasicolus | reverse complement strand
ACACTACATGTCAGTAAACAAACACACACACATAATCTCACAGATACCAGCAGATCATATCACCTCCTGCTGGATCATGAAGGACTGGTGAATGTTGACAAGGCAAGGAGGAACACATAGTATTTATTTAAATCAAGTTCAAGTTCAAGTGCTTTTATTTGTCACATACACATTACGTATCTGTAGTGAAATGATGATTGGGTCATCAGCCCTGCATCCAAATAAGTAAAGTAAAACGAAATAAGTAATAAAACACAAATTGTGAATTAAAAAGATCAGTGTTCAACAGTCTCATGCTTGGGAGTAAAAACTCTTCCTCAGTCTTTCTGTACGTGCATGGATGTTACGCAGTCATCTACAGGACTTAAAGGACCAGTTCAGTCAATTTCAATATGCTGTTGTATTGCTCACACTACCCTTGACTTGTCAGTACCTGGTGATGCCACATTTAAGCACGCTCCCCGCGGATATGACGAGCCAGCTGGATGTCCTTGGGCATGATTGTCACCCATGAAGCCCTTTCCGAGATATGAGCTATTCAAATGGGGGCAGCGTTTGTTTAAATTTAGAAAAAAAAACAACATAGGCCTACTCCAAATATTTTCCCAAAAGGTACTGCTGTTTGCTAGTTGTCTGCTGATGTTGTATAACCTTTTGGATGTTTTTGTGAATAAATAAAAATGTTTTTTGAAATGTAAACAAAGTGCTGCCCCCATTACAATGACCAGGATCTCGGAAAAGGCTGAAAAAAAAATCCCAGGTACTGACAAGTCCAGGGTAGGGTGAGCTTTACAACTGCATGTTGAAATTGACTGAACTGTTCCTGTAGGCAAGGTGAAGATGTTTGAGTTAGGGTGCGAGGCATCCTGAATTATTTTCTTGGCCCTTAGGGCCTACTCCTACCCTCTAAGTAGTTCACATATAATACCCATGCGTCATGGTAGGTCGACTCTGATAGTGCGCTCTGCAGAGAAATGTGAGGGTCTTGGCCTCTCTGTGATGGTCTTTTATCCCTGCATTCATGTTGGCAGTCAATATAATCTATTTCGAAATAATCTTGATTCTGTTGTCATTTTAGTATTATCCAATAGCGGATTATTGACCCTGTAAACCTTTTTAGGCCTGTTGCCTCTATCAAATTTCAGATTCAAACTGTATCTTTTCCTCAGTACAGTAATGTTGATTGCTCATAACACCTGATATGTCTTTGGATTGAATGGACTGAGTATTTTATGTTTATTCCCAACCCAATGCCCACATTTTTGTTGAAATTGGGGTCGTAGTATAAATGTAATTTAATACTGTAAAAATATCACAATGAACAAAATGCTACATACATATTATTCAACATGCATTGAGTATTACTATGTCAGAACGCTATAAAGGACTTTAAGAAAAAGCACAACAAATATCTCCTCTTAATGTATGTTCTCTACAAGTCTTCTGTTGTCCAGTCTTGCACTTTAACCCTATCCAGACCGGGCTTTTTTGGCATACCTGGGACCGGGGGGGGGGCTCTTTTGACCCCCCCCTCATAACTTAGGAACCGAATGGCGTATGGCCACCAAACTTGGAGGGGATGATCTTCAGCCAAAGATCTATGAATGACATCAGTTTGGTGTCATTACTGGATATTATGACGTCAGTATGATATCATTTCCTGATTTTATTGCCCAAAATGCCACCTTAATGTATTTTCCATCTAATTTGGGTAATGCATATCAATTTTGGTTATTATGTGCATCAGACCACTTCAAATGTTCACAAGGGTGTCTGATGCTAATGAAAATGTAAAAAAATATAAAAAAAGTGATGGAGACTTAGATCAGTGATTTTTGGGCAGGTGTACCCGTCAGAAAACCGTTGCCATGGCAACAACAAAAATGATAGACCTAATCTTTTGGCATCACATTGTAGCCAACTTCATTGTAGGGAAAGTCACAAAGTTTCCTAGTCATAGCTTTAGTCATTCAAGAGTTACACAACATCAAAGTTGGTGCGGGCACTTTTAGCCCCCCCCCGGTCTGGATAGGGTTAAATGTCTGTATGAGCACTGTCTATGTCCATACTGTCTTATGTCCATGTATGAGTACTGTCTATGTCTATACTGTCTATGTCCTTACCTAGATTAGTCTATGTCTGCATGGGAAAGCAAGAAACGTAATTTCAAATTCTTTGTATGACCAGTGCATGTAAAGAAATTGACAATAAAACCCACTTGACTTGACTTGAGTATTCAACATGAGTCAATCAACAGACCAATGAAAAATACGCTCCAACTGAGCACCAAAATGCCTCTGCGGCAAAGACTAAATGCTCAGGCCTGTACCCAATAGGCCACAAGTAGCAGGCCACCTGCAGAAGCACACCATTCCTCTATAGCCTACTTTCATCAGTTCAGATTGTGATACCTGCCATGAGTTTATCATCATTGCCTACAGATCGCATAAGGACAAGACAACACTTTGATGGCAAAAGGGAAAATCCTCCCACAAGACAAGAATGGCGTTCCAGTTGAATTAAATTGACCAAACCTATCCTGATATCCAGCAATATGTTTTAGAAATACTTTATCTCAAGCCACAAGCTTAGTCACCTTTTCCCATGCCTGAGATGACCTACTTAGGCTACTTTTGTCTTTTTTCTTTTTTATCTTGCAAGACATCATCACTGTCCCAGGCAAAATGTTATAGGTCATTACCCATCAGAGCCTCTGTTAGTGTCTGGAGTCTGTGATACCACGAGAGGCTTAGCTCTCAGCAGGACAGTTCAAGGAGTGCAAGGACACAAGGTTCAAATGAAATGATTTTTAATGATAAACTTCAGCATTAAACAAAAAGGCGCTTCAGGGGTTAAAGTTCAAATAAGGAAGATTTTTTCAGTGGCCTAAGATAAAAGTCTCTCAGGGGAATGTCAATAATGAACTTAGAACAAGGCCTCAGTTAGATATCCTCTTCTGAAAGCGACATTAAAGTTTCACTTCTTACTGTGAGTTCAAACGGAAGTCCCATCCAGATATTCCAGTATTCCAACAGTTCCAGTCTCTGAATCCAAGGGTAAGTATATCCACAGGTAAGTTTTCCGTCTGTGTTCTACCAGCAAACAGACCGGTAAGTAGTCTCCACTTCGACGGAAAGCAGAGCGAAAGTCTGCTGTCTTGGCTCCCTCATGCTGCACTGACTCCATTGAGCTTTCTAGCTCTCACCAAGCTCTTCAGCTCGTTAGCCTCCGGTTGGTGACAATCACCCACACCTGTGTTCAGGTATGCTGTGTGCAGGTGTGGAGTTTCCTGTTCCACCACCAGATGGAGCCATTGCGGGTTGTGGCTGGAGCCATTTCAGGGGGACGTAGCGCCCCTCGATGATGCAGCCTCTCGTGACATCACACATCCCCCCCCTTGGAGTCGACGTCCGCGTCGTGCCGAAGGAGGTGAAGAGGGCATCCCGTCGGGAGAGGCCGTCTGCATTGCCGTGCCGCTTGCCAGCTCTGTGAATGACAGAAAAGTTAAAAGCTTGCAAGCCAAGAAACCATCTGGTTACCCTACTGTTGGTTTCCCTATTCCTTGCCATCCACTGAAGAGGAGCATGGTCGGACACCACAGTGAAACGGCGCCCCAGGAGATAATACCTCAGCGACTCCAGGGCCCAGGTAATGGCAAGGCATTCTTTCTCCACCGTAGAATAGTTCTTTTCCCTCGGGAGTAACTTCCGGCTTAGGTAAAGAATCGGATGTTCCTCACCTTCATGGACTTGCGCAAGTACTGCTCCCAGGCCCACCTCTGAAGCATCTGTCTGCACCAGGAATTCCTTCTTGAAGTCCGGCGCCACCAGAACAGGACTGGAGCACAAGGCCTGTTTCAGGGCCACGAAGGCGTCCTCCGCCGACGGGTTCCATTTTACCATTCTTGAGTGGCGTTTTGTCGTCAAATCTGTCAGGGGAGCAGCTATGGTGGCAAAGTTAGCAATGAAACGTCTGTAGTAGTTGGCTAGGCCCAAAAACGATCTCACCTGCTTCTTGGTGATAGGGCGCGGCCAGTCTCGTATGGCTTTCACCTTGGCTTCTTGGGGCTTGACCAGACCACAGCCTATAGTGTACCCCAGGTAGTTTGTCTCACCAAAGGCCAGTCGACATTTCTTGGGGTTTGCAGTCAGGCCAGCCTCCCTAAGAGAATTGAGTACAGCTTGCACCCGGGCTAAGTGGCTGTCCCAATCTGGACTCTGAATGACCACATCATCAAGGAAGGCTGCAGCGTACTTCTTGTGGGGGGCGAGGACCCGATCCATCAAGCGCTGGAACGTGGCTGGTGCTCCATGGAGGCCGAATGGGAGCCGAGTGTACTGATATAGACCCTCTGGCGTGGCAAAGGCGGTCTTCTTCTTGGACCCCGGTGTCAGCGGTACCTGCCAATAGCCTTTGGTGAGATCAAGAGTGGTTAGAAAGCGCGCCTGGCCTAAGGCGTCCACCAAATCATCAACTCGGGGCATAGGATACGCATCAAATTCTGACACCACATTTAACTTCCTATAATCATTGCAAAACCTCACCGACCCGTCTGGCTTGGGGACCAGCACGATGGGACTTGCCCAGGCACTTCGGGATTCTTCTATGACTCCCAGTTCTAGCATCTTCTTTACCTCCTCCTTGATGGCCACTTTCCGAGCCTCCGGCACGCGATAGGGACGCTGGGTTACAGTCCGACCCGGTATGGTGCGGATCTCGTGCTGGGTCACCTCTGTGTGTCCGGGGAGGGAGGAGAAGACGTCTCGGTTGCGATCTACCAGTTCCAGGGTCATCTGACGCTGATGGGGGGACAGGTCCGGGCCCACCTGCACCTCTTCTCGAGCAGGTTCTTTGGACTCTGTGGGGGGCAGACAACTGAAAAGTGCCTCTCGGGCGTGCCATTTTTTTAACAGATTGACATGGTAAATTTGCTCTTTCTTTCTCTTATCAGGTTGCCTCACCTTATAATTGACCTCTCCCACCCGTTCGATTACCTCATATGGACCTTGCCAGGTTGCTAGGAATTTGCATTCAACTGTTGGCACTAGGACCAGTACCCTGTCCCCCGGCTGGAACTCTCTGGGCTGGGCAGGTCGGTTGTATGAGGCTTGTTGTTGACGTTGAACACTTTCCATGTGCTCACGTACGATGGGGTAGATGGCCCTCATTCGCTCTTTCATGGCCCCAACATGCTCGATCAGCGTCCGCTGTCTGCAGGGTTGCTCCTCCCAAGCCTCCTTGGCAATGTCGAGCAGTCCTCTGGGTCTGTAGGAAAGTAAGAGCTCAAAGGGTGAGAAACCAGTAGATGACTGAGGTACCTCTCTCACTGCAAAGAGCAGGTAAGGGATCAGCTGGTCCCAGTTGCGTCCATCCTCTGCAATAGCCTTCCGCAGCATGGACTTCAGTGTTTTGTTGAACCGTTCAACAAGCCCGTCTGTTTGGGGGTGGTAGACGGATGTTCTCAACTGCTTGATCTTCAGAAGGGCGCAGAGCTCCTTCATCACCCTGGACATAAACGGAGTCCCTTGGTCGGTCAATATTTCCTTCGGGATCCCAAGGCTAGTTGAGAGCAAGAAGAGTTCCTTCGCTATTTGTCTAGAGGTAGCTTTCCTCAATGGGATGGCCTCTGGATATCGGGTGGCATAGTCCAGAATAACCAGAATGTATTGATGGCCTCTAGAACTTTTTGGCAGAGGACCCACTATGTCTAGGCCAATTCTCTCAAATGGGGTTTCGATAATGGGCAAGGGAATGAGCGGGCTTCTGTATGAGGGCTTGGGCGCCCTCGTTTGACATTCAGGGCAACTACGGCAGTGGTTCTCTATCTCTTTGTGAACCCCTGGCCAAAAGAACCGCTGCAAAACTCTTTCTTTTGTCTTCTCAACCCCTAGGTGCGCTCCTAAGGGGTGACTGTGAGCAAGGTTGAGTACTGTGGCCCGATAGGGTTGAGGAACAAGGAGCTGCTCAAGTATTTCATCATTTTCCTTTATAACTTGGTAAATTAATCCCCGACTAATTGCGAAATGGGGGTAAGTGGGGCTTGTCCTATCTCCTATCACCACTCCCTCTAATACCTGTACATTTCTCATGGCATTTACGAGAGTAGGATCTTGCATTTGAGCAGTACCGTACTGGCCGGTGAGAGGGGGCAGCTCCTGGGTGCCTCTAGCTTCTTCGTTGTTGGAGCTTGGGGCACTTCCCAGAGCCACGCTGTCCTCTCCAGTGTCAGTGCCGGTCTCTGTGTCTGCAGGGGTGTCTGCCATCCCTGCGAGGGCAGAAGAAAGCATGAGGGGTTCTGATGGTTGCAATGAAGTGTTCACTAAATGGGCCTTACCTCTTCGTTTTCGAGGGACCCGGTCTAGCCTTTCCTGTGTTTCTCTCCAGAGTGCTTGGAAGGATGGGCAGTCTCGCCCAATTAGGACTGGAACGGGGAGGGAATCGACCACCCCGGCCATCATGCATATGGTTCCACGAGTAGTGGTCACTGTTAGGTCAGTGGTGGGGTAGTCCCGGGTCTCTCCATGAACACAGGACACTGGAAGGACACTGCCAGTGGTCAAACATGACGAGTCTACTAGGTCTTTCCGCACAAGGGTGATTCGGCTACCTGAGTCCAGCAGAGCCTCGACGTCCTGATGGTTCACCGTCACCGGGCAGGTGGGGGGTCGATCTGGGTTGCTATCGGTGTATCCCACGAGCGACGCAAAGAGGTGGGTGGATGGAGAACTGGAGGACTGCTCAGTGGGCATGGGCTCATCTGAATGTTTCCCACATTGCCAGGAGAAGTGTCCCATTTCCCCACATCTGTAACATTGCACGGTGCTATCATCTCGGCGTAGACCTCCAGACCCAAACTGGTTTCTGGGTCCACTTGGAGCAAAGCTAGCTCCTGCGGGAGCTGGATTGGAGACCTTGGTGCTCTTTGAGCGGCCTCCTCCTGACATTGGAGGGGGCACAGTCTTGGGGTCCTTTCTGGTAGAACGAAGCATTTCTGTGGTGGCCTGGTACTTTTCCACAGCTTCCACCGTGAGTGCAGCGGTGGTTAGAGCCTGCTGGCTAATGAGGCGCTTTGCCTCGTACGGCAGCGCCCGTAGGTAATGGTCCACCACTACTGCCTCCACAACTGCCGCGGCCGTGTTTTTCTCTGGCTCCAACCATTTTCGTGCCATCCTTGTGAGTTCATGCATCTGTGCACGTGGAGCCTGGTCAGGGTGGAAGGTCCAGCTGTGGAAACGTTGGGCCATACCGAATTTGGTGAGCCCGCTGCGGCTGAGGATCTCCATCTTCAGAGTATCGTAGTCGTTCACCTTGTCGGGGGCCAGGTCTTGGACAGCGTTCAATGACTCTCCAGTTAAAAAGGGGGCAAGCAGTCCAACCCACTGTGCCTTAGGCCACGCTTCCCTAGTGGCTGTGGCTTCGAACGTATGCAAGTATGCCTCAACATCATCAGAGGCTCCCATCTTTGCAATGTAATCACTTGCCTTTATGGGGCGCACATTTCGAGTGGCCATTTCTTTTTGTAATTGCAGTTCCTCTGCCTTCAGAGTATTTGCTCTCCTTTGCTCCTGTAACAGAGCTGCACTGGCTTGAATTTGGGCTTGTTGGCCTGCCACAAGTGCCTTCAAAATGTCCTCCATTTTATTTTGAGGGGAGCTGACGGTCAATTGGGAGAATGTTAAAATCAAATTTTCAGTGTCCTCCTCATACATGCACTGTTAGCTCTTGAACTGCCCGCGTCCTCCACCATATGTGATACCACGAGAGGCTTAGCTCTCAGCAGGACAGTTCAAGGAGTGCAAGGACACAAGGTTCAAATGAAATGATTTTTAATGATAAACTTCAGCATTAAACAAAAAGGCGCTTCAGGGGTTAAAGCTCAATTAAGGAAGATTTTGCAGCAGCCTAAAATAAAAGTCTCTCAGGAGAATGTCAATAATGAACTTAGAACAAGGCCTCAGTTAGATATCCTCTTCTGAAAGCGACATTAAAGTTTCACTTCTTACTGTGAGTTCAAATGGAAGTCCCATCCAGATATTCCAGTATTCCAACAGTTCCAGTCTCTGAATCCAAGGGTAAGTATATCCACAGGTAAGTTTTCCGTCTGTGTTCTACCAGCAAACAAACCGGTAAGTAGTCTCCACTTGGACGGAAAGCAGAGAGAAAGTCTGCTGTCTTGGCTCCCTCTTGCTGCACTGACTCCATTGAGCTTTCTAGCTCTCACCAAGCTCTTCAGCTCGTTAGCCTCCGGTTGGTGACAATCACCCACACCTGTGTTCAGGTATGCTGTGTGCAGGTGTGGAGTTTCCTGTTCCACCACCAGATGGAGCCATTGCGGGTTGTGGCTGGAGCCATTTCAGGGGGACGTAGCGCCCCTCGATGATGCAGCCTCTCGTGACATCACAAGTCTTAACAAGGATTCCAATCTCCTGTTGAGTTCCAGCAATCGGCAGTCAGACTTAGAAGAAATCAGGCAGGGCTGGACTAGGAGCAAAAAAAAGGCTTGCTCATTTTTTGGCGTAGGCCGGTCCATAACACAGATATATGCCCCTTTCATAGTATATCTTGATTGGCGGACTCCACTGTCTATATTAATGATGGAGCAATGGGCCTCCTCCCCCTATACATTGTAGCCCAATCCCCAGGAAATCAACAACAACAACAATATCGGCCTGATGACTGCTGGCCCGCCAGAAAAATGACATGTCCAGCCCTGAACTCAGGTGTGGGTCTGTATGGCAATGAGGACCTTCACATAAGAAAACTCTGTCTAAACTCCTCCTAATTTAGCAATAACAACAACAATGTTTTAGCACACGTGGCTAGCAAAAGACATGATAAAAATCAACCTACAGTCATTCCCTGGGCATTTCTATTATGTAATGTTATCTCCTGTAGTCTCACGCATTGGTAAAGGTAAAAAGTGAAAGTGAAACTGTGCATTGAAGGGTCATACTGTAAAACATTCTTCAGAGAGGGGACTGTAGAGAGAAAGCGGCAGAGAAGTAGACTGCACACAGAGTTCGGAAGACGGCAATCTCAGGTGAGTTTTCCTGGTAGTGATTTGTGCAGATGGGCCCGTCAGCGGTCCCATCCACTTATTGCTGAAAAGACTCAACAATATCGTAACAACATTGCTGTGACATTATCGACAGCCTTTAGTAACAGATTAAGACATAGTCATTACAATTTTGGTGACAGTAAGGTTGGCTCTGAACGAAGGGGTTAAAGGTCCAGTGTGTAAATTTAGTATTTTTTCTTTAAAAAATATGCTGGCTGTACAAAAATGTGACCTTTTTCATAAATATGTAAATTAACTAGTATATAACCGATATATAACCAGGGATGGTTTGGACTAGAGTACATTACATTACATTACATTACATTACATTACATTGCATTTGGCAGACGCTTTATAACCAAAGCGACATGGTGGTGAAAAAAAGTTAATGAAAAGATGACATTTGACAATGGGCTAAATACATTCTGGAAATAAAATACTTGCCCTATTTATATTCAAATATACTAGGTTTGCCTTTTGCCTTTTGGGGCAGATTACCATTAGTCAGGAAATCAGTGGAAAAGAGATAGGGAAGAGTTGGGAAATGACCCAGGAATCAAACATGGGTCTTCACTAGTAATTTTGCCCAATGCCCATCAGTGTTGTCCAATGCCCTACAGCAGGGGTCCCTAACGTTGTGCCCGTGGGCGACAGGTAGCACTCCAGGAGCTTCTAGGTGCCCACCAAGGACGTTAATAAACAGTGACGACTACCAGATTTTAGTCACAGTTAATGCTTTTCTTGATTTAAATATGAGATTATTTATTCTTTACAACCTATAAACAAATTATCATTCAATAATAGTGTGATTTGAGAATGATGCCAAGACATCAGTAGAGGATTTTGAACAAAAGTAGCCCTCGGGTAGCCCTTGGTAGCCCTCGGGTAGCCCTCGGTAGCTCTCAGACCCAGAAAGGTTGGGGACCCCTGACCTACAGTACA
>NC_085857.1:10293030-10313030 GCF_034702125.1 Engraulis encrasicolus | reverse complement strand
GGTGTGTGTGTGCGTGTGTGTGTGTTTGTGCAGAGAAACAGACGAGGTGAAAAAGACACTGGAGGCCTTCAAAGTCAGCAACTCGGAGGTGAGATGCCTCCGCTTCCTGCTCCAAGGCCCGGTGGGAGTGGGCAAATCCAGCATCATCAACACCATCAACAGCGTCTTCCAGGGTCAGATGGTTAATCTGACACCCACAGATGCAGCCACCGGAAAGAGTCACACCATTGCCGTAAGGGGACAGGGCATAGGCGTAGCCAAGGGCGGGCCTGGGTGGGTCTTGGCCCGCCCACTTGACATCCAGGTCCGCCCCATTCACACTCGACAGTTAACTGTTGCCTCATTGAACTATAATTAATGGCATAGCAATGAGCAATAATGAATCATTTTGTCAAAAGTCTGGTTCATCTTCTGTGATATCTACGATTTCAATTTCAAAGTATCATTTTTGGGCGCGGTATTATAATATCTACCTACACGCTTTCGGGTTGGGCCCATCCGATTTTTTTTGGGCCCACCTTTTTTATTATTTCTGCCCTCGCCCTGGGCCAGGGATGGATTAATTGAAGGGGCCTATACAGAGTAAAAAAAAAAGCAGTGTGTCATGTATCTACACAAAATATGCAAATACCAAAAAACATGGATCGTGTTTTCTCCTTTTATTCATTTACCAGCCCGGTAACATTGCTCGAGAGGTGAACAGGATGAGTCTTCACATTCTTGTCTCTGCATTGTCCAGCATGCCCCCTCGCGCGTTTGCATTCATATCAAAAGCAGCCCACCAATGAAAACCAGGGTCAGAGGTTAAAGTAAAATGTACAATCAGTAAACAAACATAAAAAGCATAAAACCCCCAACATAAATGACAGAGTCATAGAAAAATAAAATACAAATCAAGAGTGTATCTAATACACTACACAGTGTTAATGTTATAAGTGCACTTTTTTAACATTAATTAGGACCTGAACACATAGACATGTCACACACACATACAGCGTTTTCACACCTGGTCCTTTTCAGCCGCCTAGCGAACTCAGAGTAGTGACTCAGCATTTTTGCTGCATATGTGAACGCTCCAAAGCGTACCCAGACCCCTCGGAAGCGAACCGTACTGAGACCTTGGTTGAAGTGGTCTCAGTTCGGTTCGCTGATGAATTTCTGACAAGTTACACTTGTGACTAGGTGTAATCACTTAAGGAGGGCTCTAGAGGACCGAGAGTGATAAGAAAGAAGAGTGACACACCATAAAAGCCTAACATGACCAGAAAGATCAGCGAGTTCTTTATTTAATACACTCACAATATGAACAAAAACAGAACTGAGTCCTTTTGTTGCCGGTTCGCTTTTTTGTCCACTTATAGAGGACTGAGTTTGGTTCACTTAAAGGGGACCAGGTGTGAAAACCCTAATAGACATGTCATGTCACACACACATACACATACCGGTAGGCCTATACACCTTCCCCATGTGGCACAATGCAGGTATCATTAGCTTAGTAAAGTAGACGAGCCCGTCTAGTGAGTTTTGCCTTGTGAGTTGGTCTAGTCCAGCACCATAGGGGAAATTCTCTTTCACAACATTCTTTATATGTATTTGTTTTAATCTGTGTCTCAAGTCATTGAAGCACGGTAAATGCACGGCTGCACTGGCCTGTTATGTGCAGTTTTGAACTGGTGTGTATGCCAACCATTGGTTGTTTGCAATGGTGTGCTGTCAGACTACACTTTTCATTAGCTAAACCTAAACAAAGTTAATTGTTGAAATGTGCCTTTCAGTATCAAGCGTACCCGATTGAAGACGCCCAGAAGAAATCCCTGCCGTTTGTGTTCAATGACATCATGGGCCTGGAGAATGAGAAGGAGAGTGGTGCGCTTATCGCTGATATCATCAGTGCCTTAAAGGGTCGTGTGAAGGATGGCTACAAGGTAAAGTTAAAAAAAGGAAAGGAAAGAAATACACTTTCTGTGTCCTCAAATGCAATTCATTTACTCATTTGTACATTTTTCCCCTTAGTTCAATGCCAGCTCTGCCTTGACAGAGACAGACTTTCACTACAATAGCGCCCCCAGCCTGGCTGACAAGGTGCACTGCCTGGTTACGGTGATTCATGCCAACAACATCTTCCTGTTCACCGAGGAGGATGATGCCATCCAGAAGATGAAGCAGGTCAGGAAAGCTGCCCGTGACCTCGGTAAGTAGGCTAGTCTTGTTGAAAATAGGATCAATGAAAACGATGCCAATTATAGGCTCCATTGTGATGTCTCCATGGCCATTATGAAAGTGTTGACCAGCAAATGTTGATCAGTTTATCTGTTCTTTGTTCTAGATATCTTGCTCAAAAGCTCCTTTTGTCTTTTGTTTGCTATTGAACCCCATGCACATTTTCCCCCCAACTTGTAGCAGCATTAATATCCTAGCTAACAAACTGACTGACTCAATAACTACATATCACATTTATCACATTTCCCACCCACAGGAGTCCCTGATGTAGTGTTCATGACACACGTGGATCATTGTTGTCCTTTGGTGAAAAAGGACCTGAATAACATCTACCTAAGCAAACGGATTAAAGCTGCGGTTAGTGTTTGTTTGTTTGTTTGTTTTTTAAATTAGATGACTTATGTTATGTATACTATATATACATAGGCTATCCCTTGTAAGGTGTTCTGTCATTTTGACCCGTTTTCAGTTTTTAGCCTGAGAAAACTAATATCAGTTATTATTCTTTCACACTGAGATTCACTGGCTTTGGCTCATTTTTGGTGAGGAACATGAATCTGAAAAAAAACAGTGATTGAGTTTACTCACTTTCTTCCCTGTCTCCTTATCTATGTATCTCTCACTCTCAAAAACATATATACACAGAAATTCACAAGCATAATCAAGGGAACATGAGGGTGAATATGAGCTATGATTTTTTTTCCCTTTTGTAATTAGTTTCCTATATGCCTAGGTCAAAATGACCCGAACACCTTCTATGTAACACAAACACGAACACCTTACAAGGGATATATGTATATGTGTGTGTGTGTGTGTGTGTGTGTGTGTGTGTGTGTGTGTGTGCGTGTGGTGCGTGTCTGCGTGCGTGCGTGCGTGTCTGTCTGTCTGTCTGTCTGTCTCTGTCTGCTTTTTAGATGCAGCGGTGCAGTGACCTGGTTGGCGTCCCGATGAACTGCATATTCCCAGTGAAGAACTACCACCAGGAGACCAAAGGGGACGCCAAGACAGAGTGCTTGATCCTGCACGCTCTGGATAAAGCCGTCAAGTCCGCCGATGACTTTGTGAGGGTGAAGAGCTCCAATTGAATTGAAACTTAAGACGTGCAAAAATGGAAATATAATTTAAGATAAGTAAAATTAAAATAAAAACCCTGCCACTAGACTTCCCTTGATCCTGCATGCCTGGAGGAAGCTGTCACGTCTGCAATGACTTTGTGAAGGTTGTTAAGAGCTGCAACTGAGTTAGGCCTACGTAAAAACAAGACTTGCATATTTGTTTATTTTTGGGAGGACATAAATGATTGATGTGTTACTCGACACTCAGGGCCATCTCGTTTACAAAGTGAATTCATGCTTTGCATTTAGTGTACACTGTGTGTAAGTAGGTGATAAGGTGACAGGGCCATTTAGGTATGTTAAACAAAAGGATATGTTCAATGTAACATACGTTTTAGGGACATCCTTACATCCATGTGATGAAGACCCAAGTGACAAACATGTGAACGACTTTTACAATTTAACAGATGAAAAACTAATATGACAGGAAGTCAGGGCTGCGAGGTTAAATAATTCACTTAGGCTACTGTTAGGGCTGCGCAATATCATATCAATATTGCTGTCAAACAATATCAAATTTCACAATATCGATTTGAAACAATGTTTTTGTCATTTGTTTATACTGCCAAAAAGGTAGGTTTCGCTTAGTACAATGCGTGCCCCTCTACTTGGGCCACTGCGAGCACAGCAGACTTGCTACACAACACTCATGCAGAACACCACTGCTACCACTGGGCCTAAGTGGAATATCTTCAACACATGGTCAATGCTTAATGTTATATGTGCAATACATGTATGTTGGATGCAACAATAAAGGTTGTACATTTGAAGAATCACATTCATGCAACATTTATGGTGTCTATTGTACTTTCAAAAGGGGCACTTTTTTGTGTGTTGATACTGTTTTTATGTTTTTACACATTGTTCACATCTGTCAGTAATGCAAATAACATTAATTTCCCATAGGCTATTTGTATACTTAATTCAGACTTTCTGCTCTCCATCACCAATGTTCTTGTGATGTTTTGCCTCGCCAGACCACAGAACGATGTGTAATAGTTAACTAAAGAGCAGAATCAATGAAGGGTTCATATGGGTAATTTGTTGAGGGCAGTCATGGTTAAGCGCTTAGGGCGTCAGACTTGTACCCCAAAGGTTACCGGTTTGACTCCCGACCCGCCAGGGTCTCTCCCCCATCCTTCTCCATGACTGAGGAACCCGGAGCATGGTACCGTCCTGCCGCTCCCTTTCAGGCGCCATTGGGGGCTGCCCCCTTGCACAGGTGAGGCATACATGCAATTTAATTTTGTGCAGTGTACACTTGTGAGCTGTGGAGTACTGTGTCAGAATGACAATGGGAGTTGGAGTTTCACAGTTCGGCTTTCACTTTCACTTTTCATGTTTTTCTGTTGTCAAACACAATAATAACTTAAGCACAGAATATTACCAACATCTTGCCTCACGTCATTCAAAATGAGAATTGAGAAACTTACCTTTCCACTCTAATACATTATTTATTTAGACATTGTTGCAATTACTTGGTGATGAACATATGATTACTTTTATTTGGATCCCTTGTGAATAGGACCCGGATAATGATGTAATAACGGTCAACAATGCAGTGTGTGAACGGTGAACAGTGACACTGAGCGCACTAAACAGCCGCCATTTTGTGTCTGTAATGGAAGAAATGTCAAGTCAAATCAAGTCAGATCAAGTGTACTTCATTGTCATAAATCTATGTGACAGGGTTAGCACAGAAGTTTGAAATTGTGTTTGACCAGTCTCCAATGAGCAGTTTAACTAAACACATAAGTAAGACATTGACAATAATCTCTCTCTCTCTCTCTCTATCTCTGTCTGAATTGAATTGAATTGGCAATTGGAGCCAATTTTGGTCCATTCTTTCTCTGCACTTAATCCCATTTGGACTAGTGAATCACATTGAAGTACACACACTAGTCCGTAGCAATGGGCTGCCTGCTGAGCGCCACCCGGGGAGCAGTGTGGGGATTAGGTGCCATGCTCAAGGGCACTTTTCTCCAACAAATTTAATTGTACTAAGATGAATCTGGGCTCTTTCTCTTCATTTGAATACATGAGGGTCCAAGCAAACCTCAAACTGATTATTATTGTTCTGTACCGTCCACCCAAATTCTCTTCGTCATTTCTATCTGATTTCTCCACCTTCATGTCGGACGTACTTACTAACTATGATAAAGCAATAATTGCTGGCGACTTTAACGTCCACGTAAATAAATCAGATGACGCAATAGCCAAGTCTTTCTTAGACACATTAAATGGATTCGGTCTCGTCCAGAATGTTACTGAACAGCCTACCCATCGGAAAGGCAACACACTTGACCTTGTTATTTCACATGCGCTTGATATCAACAATATATCGGTCACGGACGTCGGCCTCTCCGACCACCACTGTGTGTTTTTTGATTTTGACATTTCAACACAAATTAGCACACCCAACAATGTCATTCACAGACGACGCATTGAGCTTCTGCTGAGCTTAAGATTTCAGACCTCATCAAATCAGGTGACCTACTAAATGGTCACTGCACACCTGATGAAATGGTTGATAGCTTCAACAACAACTTAAGAGGAATTCTAGATAACATAGCTCCAATTAGAACGACGACAAGAACCAGAGCTAGGTATTCACCTTGGATGAATGACTCACTTAGAGCCTTAAAAAGAAAATGCAGAGTAACCGAGCGTCTTTGGAGGAAAACTAAATTAGAAGTCCATAGACAATCCCTTAGGGATGAGATCTCCTCCTACAATAATGCGGTACGCTCAGAAAGAAAAGCATATTTTTCCAAAATCATAACAGACAACCAGCATAATGCGAAAGTTCTTTTTTCCACTATTGACCACCTGCTTAATCCAACACATAGCAATAACAACCTAAATGCAGCATCACATGCCAAGTGCGAGGAATTTGCTAGATTTTTTAATAAAAAGATTGCCGACATTAGAGAAGGCATCCAAGGTGGCAGCAACCTCTGTCGCCCACTCAGGCGATACACCGAGGGGAGGGTTAAACCCCCCTAGGAGACCTGAGAGCTTCCAAAAGTTTTGTCCAATTACAGAGGACGACCTCTGTAAAATAGTCAGGGAAAGCAGTCTACCTGCAGCCTTGACGCAATCCCCACATATCTGCTAAAAAACATACTTGGTTGCTTAGCAGCACCTTTACTGCAAATTGTTAACACCTCTATGCTTACAGGCATTTTTCCAAGCTCATTCAAAACAGCCATGGTAAAGCCACTCTTAAAAAAGACAAATTTAGATCAGAATTCTTTAAACAACTACAGACCTATATCAAACCTCCCCTTTATAAGCAAGGTACTAGAAAAAGTTGTATTTAAACAGCTTAATCAACATCTGGCTGGGAAAAATTCCAATCAGGCTTTAGAGCCAACCATAGCACCGAAACAGCACTAACCAAAATAATAAGTGATCTTAGGCTCAGCACTGCCGCAAACAAAGTTTCAGCACTTATCCTCCTCGACCTCAGTGCCGCCTTTGACACGATAGACCACAACATACTAATTGACCGCCTTGAATCTTGGGTAGGCTTGTCCGGTCACGTCTTAGAGTGGTTCAAAACATATATTACAGGAAGGCAGTTTTTTGTCACCATCGGAGAATACGTCTCCAACAAGTATGATGTGCCTTTTGGAGTTGCTCAGGGTAGTTGCTTGGGCCCTCTCCTCTTCTCTCTCTATATGTTGCCCCTGGGCTCCATCATCAGAGAGCACAATGTTGATTTTCATAGCTATGCCGATGACACTCAACTATATATCTCTGTCGAGCCTAGCCAAACCACTGCCATTCATGCCTTGACTAAATGCATGTCTGCCATCACAGATTGGATGAACAGTAACTTCCTAAAATTAAATGAGGATAAAACTGAAGTGTTGCTCATTGGGCCTAAGAAAAAAACGTGCAAAACTCCACTCAAGCCTAGGTGACCTAAGCATGCACATTAAAGATAAGGTTACTAGCCTAGGTGTGGTCATAGACTCGGATTTGAGCTTTGAGCCTCACATCAACAAGATAACAAAATCTGCTTTTTTCCATCTTAGAAATGTCAACAAAGTGCGCGGCTTGGCCCCCCGACAAGATGCTGAGAAACTTATTCATGCCTTTGTCACCAGTAGGATAGACTACTGCAATGCTCTCTTCTCTGGTCTCCCAAAAAATTAATTGACAAATTGCAACTCATTCAAAATTCTGCGGCAAGAATCCTAACAAGAACCAGAATGAGAGAGCACATCTCTCCTGTCTTGGCAGACCTGCACTGGTTACCTGTCTCATACAGAATCGACTTTAAGATTCTGCTCACAGTATTTAAAGCATTAAATGGACTTGCCCCTAGTTATATCTCAGACATGCTCTCTTTTTATGCCCCTGCTCGAGCTCTCAGGTCCACTGACGCCAAGCTGCTAAGGACCCCCACCCCCCCGCAGAAGAAGATCGGCGACGCCGCGTTTGCCTGCGATGCGCCCAAGAGATGGAACGCCCTCCCCATCGAGATCCGATCAGCCACGTCCGTCGACTCCTTCAAGAAGCAGCTGAAGACCCACCTCTTCATCCTTGCCAACTCCTAGCTGCCAAGGCGTCATAGTGTCCCAGCTGCCGCAGCGCCCTTACTACTCGCAACCAGCCCTGGCAGGGGGCTCCCCTAGGTGGCCGCTGGTCTCTGCCTGAGGTTTCTTCCTGACTATAGGGGGTCTTTTTTCTCAGACCTCACTGAGCTTTTTTTCCCCCTTACAAACTATGAATCAAACGAAAGGGAGTTTTTCCTCACCCCTGATGCCACCAGGGGCCGCACCTGAGCGCCCAATCTCTGTGTGACTATCTATGACTTATGATAGGCCCAGCCACTATGGACCTTACACATCTAAGAATCCTGGTCCTAACCTACGTTGACCTTATGACTCTACATTCTCTGTCTATCTCTTCTTCCTCTGCCTTCCTGCTTTTTCTGCCTCTCCTCTATACCTCTCCTTTTAAATCTATCTCTAACAATGTTTTTTTTTTCCCATTTGTTAAGCACTTTGAGTTACATGCCTTGTATGACACAGTGCTATACAAATACAATTATTATTATTATTATTACTTCAGCCGTGGTTCGGTCGGGCACTGAACCGAACCGGGAACCCTTGGGTGCTCTAACCACTGAGCCACCGCTGCAAACACCTCTCTCTCTCTTTCTCCTCTCTCCCTCTCTCTCTCTTTCTCCTCTCTCTCTCTCTCTCTCTCTCTCTCTCCTCTCTCTCTCTCTCTCTCTCCTCTCTCTCTCTCTCTCTCTCTCTCACACACACACACACACACACACACACACACACACACACACACACACACACACACACACACACACACACTTTCCCCATTTTTTTAGATCCTTCCAAGAACTGCACAAATTGGCCACTTCAAACCATCTACTTCAAAATGCACTTCATGCACGGATTACATTTTTTTCAACATTCCCAACATCGTACCACACACCACATGCTTACCTTTACATCTCAACACCATTTGTCACAGTTTGACTACCTCTTTATCTAAAATAGCACCCTGAGAAAAGAGGAGGTGAGCCACTGTAAGTAGTTCTCTACTGCAGTGTTTCTCAACCTTTTTTAGGCGAGGCACCCTTTCAATTCATGAAAAATGTCAAGGCACCCCAAACCAACAAGCCGTAACATGGCACCGCATCCGATACCACACAAGCTTAGAAAAGTAACACATTTGGAGACGTCACACGACCTACGTTCAAAGTTGCAGCTGACTGGGGCGATCTATATTTTCTTTATTGTGCGTAAATGGCAGATGAGATTCCACTGACTAACATTAACTTGTCCATTTAGACAAATATGTATTATACATAATTTATTCATCAGCCACGTTTCCGCGGCACCCCTGAGGGAGGGCTGCGGCACCCCAGGGTGCCCCGGCACCCCTGTTGAGAAACACTGCTCTACTGTATGACACGGTACGCAGTGTCCTTTCACTTTGTCAACACCACCATGCTACAAGGGTCAGAGTAAGGTACTATACACAGTAAATGTTGCAGTGTTAATTCAACACTTAGAGAGTTCATTTCAGTCCAAATGATGTCAAATCAACTCTCTCAGTGTTAAACAAGCACTGCAGAATTTACTATGTATAGTGTGAATGATTTGCAGTAATGCTGAGTGAGCTGTATTCCTTAACACAGCGGTTCCCAAACTTTAACCCCCTGCGCACCCCCTTTTACATTTCAATGTCGTTCGCACACCCCCCAAGCGAATGTTGCAGAGCCGCACATTGGGCAATCCTCATTTCCAATAGCCCTGACGTTATTTCTGCCATTATTACAAGTCTGGGAGTTATAACGTACAATTCAAATGGACCATTTAAGCATACAATTCACCAAACAATTAAAAACTACATAATATTCATGAATTCTGTATAAAAACACACATTGCTCTATTCAGCTCATGCACCCCCTTATGGCAGGCCACGCACCCCCAGGGGTGCACGCACCCCACTTTGGGAAACCCTGCCTTAACACCATACAGGATATGAAAGAATCACTTTATTATTGCCATCCTATTTTGATCAGTTCCTCCTCCGCTAGAAGTTTTAATTGGGGAAAGTCTCACAGACCTGGCCATGTGTGTCAAGTGTCAAGATCTTACAGCCAGTGAGTAAGTACACAGTTTAATGATTAATGTTTTGTTTTTTGGGTGCTTTCTTATTCATTAAACTTTTGTTATTTCACATCAAGCATCCATTTCCTAAAGATTTCATGGAACTGAAAATGTGTGCATCATAATATGAATTCTAAACTCTTCATATAAATGATGTTATCCGTTGCTATCCAAATTCGTTTTATACCATCAAATGTATGTTGACGTCCACATCATACCTTAAAAAGGTCTGTGCTGTGTTGAAATGCAGGGTGGTGACAAGATGTTTTTGCGTGTTGAGTACATTTTGGCGGTGGCATGCATATTCTTCATTTCAGGTTTGAAGTATTCTTTTATGATATTTTCTTCCCAAAATAGCACCCAACATTTTTTTTAAATCCATGCATTGTGTTGAATGTTAATTTTTAGTTACATTTCCAGCCTATAAAATGTATTTGCATGCAACACAAACTGACAAAGCTACTCAAACATTTTAAGGGATGCATTTGAGTTGTTTGACAGTTGTGTACCACATCAATAAAATACAGTAGGTTAATCCAGAAAAAAAGAAAATAATAAAATAAACAGTGCTGTTAAAACGTTAAATTCTTAACCAATATATGCATACATCCACCTGCATCTGAAATCTGCATCTGTTGTTTTAAGTGACACTCTACAAATGGTACCCCATATTTTGTTGCATGCATCGTACCATATGTGTCTCTTTTTTATTTTTGTTTATTGTATGTTTTGTTATTCTGTTTCAAGAGACTGCCGGCCATGGCTCTGGGCATCCTGATGCTATGGGCACTCCACAACCCACCTGTCCTCCTCTTAGAACTATTGCCGATTATATTGCATGTTATGTGAAAGGAGGACAAGTCGGTAGGTGTTTGACTGTGTTAACATACCTTTTCCATTGCAATGTGGATGTAGACAATGTTAATAAAGTTGGAGTAGAATAGTGATGCTTTATGGATCCCAAGGCCATTTAAGGTGTCCAGCAGGTCATATAACACATAGCCTATTATCTGTACAAAAGTTGTGCATTTAATTGGCTGATTAACTGTAAGCAAACTGACTCATTAAAAATGATCATTAAGACAAACTGGCTCCACAGATTTAAGTTTTTTAAACTGTAAAATTGTCTAAGCCATGTACACCGTAAATTGGAAATACTTTCTGCTGTATAGGGGCTTGTCTAGTTTACTGAGCTTCTGTAGATTAATACGACAACTATATTTGAGCCTCATCTAGAATTCAGGTTTAATCACAACTGGGCATGCAGGGTATTTGAGATTTCAATATTGTCATTGGGTGTTCAGGGTTCATAGTGATTGGGTTTTCAGGGTTCAATATTGTCATTGGGTGTTCAGGTTTCAATATTGTCATTGGGTTTTCAGGTTTCAATATTGTCATTGGGTTTTCAGGTTTCAATATTGTCATTGGGTTTACAGGTTTCAATATTGTCAGAGATATTCTAGACAGAGATAAGTCATGCTAGTTAATTTCTGGTATCCACTTTCTGTCGAGTGAACGCCCCTTTAGGAGACCTTCGGTTAGGAGACCTTCGGAGTCCTGAGGTTGAGAATAAATGGAGTCCCCCTAGCGCTGTAGATGGCGGTAGCGCACTTCTTGTGCAAACACCTCAAAAATAGAAGAAGAAGGAGGGGACAACGCCCCCTTAGGAGACCCAACTTGAGCACACACTTTTGCATTTGGTGGGCGGGTTTCGAAGCCTCTTTATTACTCCACACTCTTTGATATTGTCATTGGGTTTTCAGGGTTCATAGTGATAGGTGGGCGTGACCGTCCTCCAGAAAGGGCTGAACCTTCCGACACCACTGAGATAGGCCTACTAACAGCTGGACCTTCTGACATCACTAAAAGACCAGGTACTGGAGTGTGTGTGTGTGTGTGGGTGTGTATTTATTTTGTATTTTTGTAATTTAAAAGTGTTCATGAATAAAACCACCTTATAAGTTAAATGCAGTCTTTGTTTTGAAGCGCCAGGTACCCGGAACATTCAAAGACGTTCTTTCGACAAGGACGTGCATACAAGTACAGAAACTGCTCATTTTGAGACATCAGGTAGCTGCAACACCCAAACAAGTTTGACTCTCGTTATTTTTGAAAATAGGGTGAAAAAAAACTTTTACATGTCTTGAGCAAAAAAGAATGACTACTGTGTCATGCCCCGACCTGCCATGCCCCAACCTGCCAGCAGATGCCGCCAGTCTGCCTCAACCCCTGGCAATCGGCCTGGGAGACCCCAGACACCTAGGCCGGGCCCTGACCCTGCCAAGCAGCCTGGGAGACCCCGTGGCAGGTGATCAGTGGAATCACCTGCAGCCCACTCTTCAACTCATGGCATATGCTTTACTTAAGCCTTTGACATTCATTGTGACCTTGCTCGGTCATGAGGATTCCCTGCCCCTGCCAACACTGAACTCTATGCTCCGAATCAACTTTGCTGTGCTTGCTCCAAGAGGAACTCTTTATTATGAACTTTGCCATTGCCCTCTCCATGGTCGTAAGAAACCTCCTTTGTTCTGTTTGAATGCTGCAAAGACTTTATGTTGAGAATCCTGAAGAATGAGAACTCATACCTTTGTTCATTACCCTTGTGGAAGAAGATTTATGTTTTGAATACCTACCTTTGTTGACTGAAGACCTTTGGAAAAGATTTATGTTATCCCGAACACTTACCTGAGTTATTGTTATTGAAGACCTGTGAAAAGAAAAAAAATAAACCTCACTCATTCAGCCTGATCTTTTGTCTCCCGCATTAGTGCTCTGATTGAATTGTCACATACTGAACAAGAGGACATGATGAATTTAACTAAGTGTAGTTAATATTTGCACTGATCAAAGAGTAACATCAACACTTGTGCCAATGGTTATTTGAAAAGTAGTTAATTTCAGCTGTTGTATTGACACTGTTTTTTTTTTTTTTTTACTGTGCAGGTACTCAAAACATCCAAACACATTCAGCCCACAAGGATTTGAACGCAAATGCAGACAGCACTGGTCATTTTGAGACACTGGGTACCCGAAACATCGAAACCCGAACACCTCACAAGGATGTGGACACGGCTACAGACATTGAAACACATCCACCTCACCAAGATGCGAATGTGGCTACATACATCGAAACCCATCCGCCTCACCAAGATGCGAATGTGGCTACAGACATCGAAACATATCCTCACCAAGATGTGCATGTGGCTACATACATCAAAACCCATCCGCCTCACCAAGATGTGGGCATGACTGCAGCAGGCAGTCTCCATGTTGGAATACCAGGCACTCAGGGCACCCAATCACGCCCACCCCATCAGGAGGACCAGGGCAATCAAGGCACAACTGCTATTGGTCCTAACGCAACACCAGGACTGTGCCACTGCCCAGAAGAAGGTATATTCATTCATTCATTCATTCATTCATTCATTCATTTAAGTTTTTTTTCAGGTGTGATGACCCCTCGTCTGCCTGTGTGTCCAAATGGAAAATAGCCTACTGTAATACTAAAGTCACATCAAAAGTGATGTTTGTGAGGTTTTTACAATGATACAATGTACAACCTTTCTCTCTCTCTCTCTCTCTCTCTCTCTCTCTCTCTCTCTCTCTCTCTCTCTCTCTCTCTCTCTCTCTCTCTCTCTCTCTCTCTCTCTCTCTCTCTCTCTCTCTCTCTCTCTCTCTCTCTCTCTCTCTCTCTCTCTCTCTCCCTCTCTATAGATGACAGGGGAATGGCTCTGTTTGCTGCTATGGCATGTGTGTTTGCTGTTTTGGAGGCTATTGCTCTGGTAGTCTTCATGGTTGTCATGAAAAGGAAGATGTGAGTTACCCCCAAAATGTAATAAAATAAAATAAAATAAAATAAAATAAAACAGCTTTGTTTCACACAGCCTCTTTGGATGCTAGAATTGAATAGCAGAGAATGGAAGAATTCGGAATAAGAAATTGTTGTCACAAGACACTGTACAATACGAATGTAGGCCTATACATACTACAAACATACGCAAAGCAACCAGCTGTAGGCTAGACTTGGATAAGCCTGCCTTTGTTCATGCAAAAACTGTGTCATGTAGGTGTAGAATTTCCCCATTTTTCTTGTCTTTGTTTTGTAGTGACCAGATGAAGACCCATTGCAGGACAGACAATGCACCCTGCCCCCCAAATGTGTCCGCAGATGTTTGAGACTTTCCGAGACGTAATTCCCCAGGGGGAGAGGCAAGCTTTTGCAAGTATGCAAGCCAAACTACTTTCTTCCGTCCTTTCCTGCTGCTTCCGTCCAATTGAATTGGTGTTGCCTCACTTTGGTGAAAAAAAATCACTACATTTTCCATGATGACAACCAGGGAATTAAGGGAATGTCCCCAGCTCAACAACTTGATTGCAAATGATGTTATTGTTGTTGTTTTTTTGTGCAAGGTATTGCATTAAAAACTTTGATAATCCATGATCAGTGCTCCTGTCCCGTCCCCTTGATGACGTCACAAGATGTCATTGACGGTAGAAGTTTAAATCAATATGTTGCACACAAGCGTAATTCAAAGGTAATTTTCTCATTTGCTATCGGGATGTTGAAGGGGGAAATGTCCCCCAAAAGTTGTTGTGCCCAGGCTGACATCGGGGAAACTTTGTGCTCTCCACAGAGGCAGGGCATTAAAGAAAGGGGAGGCCACAAGAGCAAGTGGAGGACGGGAGTTAAAGGGACACTGTGTGAGATTTTTAGTTGTTTATTTCCAGAATTCATGCTGCCCATTCGCTAATATTACCTTTTTCACGAATACTTACCACCAGCATCAAATTCTAAGTATTCATTATGACTGGAAAAATTGCACTTTTCATACATGAAAAGGGGGATCTTCTCCATGGTCCGCCATTTTGAAATGTCAAAAATAGCCATTTTTAGCTGCAAAAATGGCTGTACTTGGACCATACTAGAAAATATTTGTTTATTACTTACTAAAATTTCATGTAAAGATCAAATTTGGCAAAAGGCAGCCCAGTTTCAATGAGCAGCATAGTTGCAATAGGCTACCTTTTTTGACCATTTCCTGCACAGTGTCCCTTTACGTAGGATAGATGGTGCCCACTGAATGCCATGGAGGACGGGAGTTAGGATAGATGGTGCCCACTGAATGCGATGGAAAGGACTGGAGGAAGTAATCAGATGTGCACGGCACACAAACGGATGACTTTGTGCCTACACACAGGAGTAGCATATTGGTTGAGTCTTAATTGACCTACTAATTTAAGCATTTAGCCTACTTAATTTGATTTAAGCAATAAATCACGTGATTAATTCACTCAAAAAATTGCATAGAGCTTCTTTAACATGCCATGAGTCTGCTTGTTATCATATTGATAGCATTTTTTCATGTATGTGTCTAAATGTCTCAATAATAAAGATTGATACCTCTTGATTCAATTCATTGCACACACTGCACACCATATCCTGTATGTGTGTTAATTTCAAAAATAAAGAAATGTTATGTACCTCGTCTGTGTATTCATCATATTATAGGCAATTTACTTAGGCCCAACTTACTTATTACTTACTGACAGGACAGTCGAAGATGGTGACAGGAAGCGAATGGGACAGAGAGATAGGGGAGGATTGGGAAATGAGACTTTTTATGTTATCCTGCTGACAGACAAACAAACAGACAGACAAACCAACACGACTGGAAACATAACCTTCTTGCGGGAGGTCAAGCCAAGTAGCCTACACGAGATGCACAATAACAGTTGGGCCTGGTAATGTAATTAAATGCATGGCCTATTCCAACCATAAGAGGGCGATAGCAGATTGAAAAACAGCAGTGGGACCATCCAATCATCAATCACTTTTCGTTCTGAAACAAGCAAGCAACCATTACAGGTTCATTGAGCATTTCAACATTTTGAATACATAATTCTAAGGGGGGGGGGGGAGAACGCATTTTCTTGGTCCGGCCAAGCAGCCCTGACATGATAGGATCCCTTCCACTAACAAAATCCAAACTTATCCAGCTGAGAAGTTGAGTGTGGCGTATTCCACATTGTCCTCCTCCTCTGTGGACGTCCAATGCTGAGGCAGTGGGCGCCTTGCCTCCTCTCGCGCTCTGACCTGTGAGAACTGGACCGTGGCGTAATGGATGCTTTCCTCGTCTGCGGTGTCGGTTTGAGAAGTCGACACAGAGGTGGCGGTGGGCACGGCAGACACGTTGGAATAAATGGGACTGGAGTCTTCTTCCTGACGTGTGGGGAAGGGAATTATTGCAATCAAACACTACGTAAAGATAGTTTTAAAGCATGTTAGGTGTTAATTATCAGAATTCCTGTTGGCCTTTCACAAAGTAGTCCTTTTTCATGACCATATGAACGATTACCATCATCATCATCTGCCTATTGCCATTAGCTTTAGTAGCATGAAGTGGTGGCCCGACCTCAAAATGCAAACACCATCATAGAGACATTCATGCTTCTGAATTTCCCATGTTTTCATCGCTATGACATGATAAACGCAGTGGTGTAGTCTACTTTTTTATGGTGGGTATACTGTATATTTGAGCATTTTTTGAAGTGGGTATACTGTATATATTTGTGCAATTCAAAACAATGGATCAATCAATTTTAAGTGGGTATACTGAAATCCCTGAAATTTAGAAGTGGGTATACTCCGTATACCCGCGTTCTACATAGACTTCACCACTGGATTGGTGACATGTTGTCATGTTTTAGTCCTCACACAAAGAGAACCATAATCTCTCTCTACTCTCTCTGGTAATAGTATGGGTACATATAGTTCTGAATTTCTACTTTGTCACTCACTATAAAATGATATACTCACACAAACACCATTGGTGTCTCTGGTACAAAGACAAAAATGAGGGTTATGTGGGCTCTAACAAAAGCCCCATGCAAGCCACTAGTATACCTGTCCTGGATCTATTGTACACCTGTGGTCCTCTGGTGGAGACTTTGACCTGAATGAATGAATTAATAAATGAATGAATGAATGAATGAAAAAACAATTGAATGAATGAATGAATGAATGAATGAATGAATGAATGAATGAATGAATGAATGAATGAATGAATGAATAAATGAAAAAAACGAATGAAATAGAAGAATGAATGAAATGTCTGGGAAACAAAAGAGGGCAGCTGTCTCAGGCCCAGAGACATGAGTCCGACAGTCGTGTGTGTGTGTGTGTGTGTGTGTGTGTGTGTGTGTGTGTTTGTGTGTGTGTGAGAGAGAGAGAGAGAGAGAGAGAGAGAGAGAGAGAGAGAGAGAGAGAGAGAGAGATGTGTGTGTACATCAGTGTGATATTTTTAACCTATGTACATACGGTACCTGCAGCATGTGAGTGCTGCTATGACCACTGATAAGGCGATGAAGCCTGGAATCATAACTGCAGACAGCAGAATAATGGCCCACCACCGCATTACTGGGGGAGGAGAAATGGACACATCACTTATGAATAATAATAACATGACTTGAACATGATTTGAACATAAAAGTTTCTCCACAATAATTTGTAAAAGGTCTGGTCTGGCTCCGTTGTGTTTCCTGTCACTGTTACAGTGGAGAACATCCTCATCCCAATAGCATGTGAATGCAGCAAGATACTCACTGTGGACATGTAACTGAAGATGATCAGATTGACCAACTCCTAGTAGACTCTGCGCCCGGCAGTAATAAGATCCGATGTCCTTAAGCTTGAAGCGATGGATGGTCAACTCCATTCCCACTGATATCGGCAAGCCTTCATTGTCACCTCTCTGTGCAGTATATTTTGCAGTGTTAATTCAACAGTCAGAAAGTAGGACAAATAGAACAGTGAGTACATTTGAGGAATAGTATGATTTTAAACAGAATATATTCAGTATTCGGTTTGGACACAGGCCATGAGTGCATTACAATATGCAACCTTGCCTCCTCCACTTGTGCTTGTCTCCTTGTACCAGGAAGTAATATGTCATGATGACATCACTGACCACAGCATTATATTTCAATATCTTGCAAAAGCTCAATCGTATAGTCTTTTTCTCATTTGCAACTGGGATGGTGAATGAGAAACAGTCCCTCAAAAGTTGTTGTGTCTAGGCTGACAGCTGGGAAACTTTATCGTTTTCTCCACGGAGGAGGGGCCAGGAGGCGGGACGAGGAGACAAACACAAGTGGAGGAGGCAAGGTCACATATTGTATGCTCCATGTAATATCTTTTCTTTATTCTGAATGTGGCAGTGTTTCAGAAAGAGAATAGGTGGATATATAAATTAAATGCGACGTCAACTCCTGGACTGAATGATTAATTTGAGATGATGCCTTTTCTATAGTAGCCTACACTGCGTTGTAATTTGGATTTGGTATAGGGGAATCCCCTTTTTTATACTGTTTCATGAATACTGTATGGATTTTTTGTTTCATTTTCATTTTTCATGCCTTTTCTCCTAGTTGTGTGTGTTTTTAGGACGATGAGGAGGCGGTGCGTCATGACCCGTTTCCGCCTACCTGTCAATCACCCGTCAAACCCCTGTCAAACTTTTCTTTTGTTACCTGCGCCAGTGACGCTTCAGTATTGACTCTGCCCTGATGAAGGCCACTCCTTGGCCGAAACATGTTGGCGTTTTTAACTTTTCTACAATGATTTAGCCATTTAATAAACCTATTTTAACTTTTTTGAGAAGAGTGCCTTGGATACTTCGTTTCTTTTGCATCCTATTTTTTGACCAAAGAGCACCTTCGGACTACCAACCAAAAACGCCGTAGCCCTCCAAACTTTTCCTATTGTTCCAGTGTTTCAGGAATATTCCAGTTCAAGAACACTGTTCTAAACATGTAAATGGCATATATCCTGGGACTTGTTTTAAGCCGACCAATCAATCAATCAATCAATCAATCAATCAATCAATCAATCAATCAGTCAATCAATCAATCAATCAATCACTCAATCAATCAATCAATCAATCAATCAATCAATCAATCAATCAATCATACAGCTGTGCTCAATTAGACTTAAATTAGACTCTCTTAGACTAGAGGCCATAGGTGTTGAATTAACACTGCAAAACATGTACTTCCTGCTTCCTCTTGAACCAGGTGTAGGTGTGCACAGGTGGCTTGGCGTCACTGCTGCAGGTAAGGGTCACTGAGGAGCCCAGCGCTATGGGGCCCGGGTGGCTAGCCCTCACCTCTGTGTGCCTTGGAGCATCTGAATCGGAATAAAGATACATTAAGATACACAGTATCTGTTAAGTGTCATGTTGAATGCTTTGCATCATAGCGTTTATTACATTTGTTTTGCATTTTGCATATGCCCCTATAGGACCACCCCTGTCCGTAGCCTATCTTTACCCAGTGTGATGGTCTTCTATTTCCAAATACAGTTACTTTTTTTGACTTACGTACATGTAACACTGAGATCAGCACCAGGGGACTGCAGTTCCTCGTGCCCCCTCACGGCACACGAGTACCTGCCGGCGTCTTCCGGACGGACCGGGTGAAGCAGGAGGCGGAGGTGGGGGTTATCGGTGTGGTTACGGTACGTGTTACGGAGTGGAGGTCGTGGTGGTGGTGATAGAGGGCGGCCATCTTTGTACCAGACGAAGGTGGAGGAGCCGGCCAGAGCTGACCCTCTGTGACTCGGCCAGGGTTCGAGACCTGCAGGTCTAATACATTTGAATGGAGACGCGCGTCAATGGATAAGCCTACACACACACACGCACACACGCACGCGCGAACACAAGCGTGCGTGCGTACGTACACACACACACACACACACACACACACACACACACACACACACACACACACACACACACACACACACACACACACACACACACACACACACACACTTAAATCTATATAGCAATGTGAAGGTTTTGCAAACTTGTGCGATACTGTATATAACTATATACTATATATGAAGAGTTCAGATGCAAAACCCCCCAAGTGCCTTTTCAGAAAATAATCTTAATTCAGTTTTATGGAATACAAAGCTATCAAAATTGCATGGTTTTTTATTTTATTTATG
>NC_085857.1:10197373-10292931 GCF_034702125.1 Engraulis encrasicolus | reverse complement strand
TCATTTGAGCCTCCATGAAGTGTTTCCTCTGGTGTACCAGAATGCATCTTTGACAGTTTCCGATTTAGGATACTTGTAAGTGCAGAGGACAGTTACTGAAGATCCGGCCAAAGCGCATATCTGCCCAGCACCACCAGCAATGGACACAGCCCTGTCTTCACTACCAGTGATGCCTGCAGGAGTGCAAACAGAATACGCCGGGCATTAGTCTACACCAGTGGTTCTCAAACTTTTTTGTGTGAAGTACCACCTGAGAAAATATTGAGCTCTCCGAGTACCATCTTGACAACCAACATTAGACAGCAAAGGCCTTCCATAATCACTTTTGCTATGTGTAAATGAATTCTTCCAAGTACCACCAGAGGTGTCTCAAGCACCACCAGTGGTACACGTACGACAGTTTGATTTTGTTTTTTGTTTTTTTTACAATTTGTTAGGAGTTTATTTTAATTTTTTTAGCAGAATATTAAAATTGTGGTGTACTCAATGCTTCAGAAAACAATAGTGGTTCATCTAAAAGCACATTAATATAATATAATGTAAATGCATTTTGTGATCAAAGGGGGCTAACCGATCGCATACGATTTCATGATAACTGCATAGTTTGGAACTAGATAGTAACATCACTGGACTGAGAAAACGGCTGGTAGAACAGGGGGAAGGTAAAACTCAATTATTTAACTGAAAAAGAAGCGTCAAATGAACTTGCTTAGAAAATAGAAATGGTGGAATGTTACCTACAGTCACATTATACAGAAAAAACATACCTGATAAAATAAGGAGGCATATGGCAAACAACAAATGTTGATCTCTGTGGTACAGCATGCCGGCAGTACAGCCAGGGCCTTGCACTTTAAAAGGAGCACAAGCAGAGGTCAGGCTATGGTTAGTTTCACACAGCTCTAGGTGTTAACATGTAGTTTAGTTAGTTAGTGTGTGTGTGTTTGTGTGTGTGTGTACTCGTTATTTACTCTATATAAAAAAAATAAATTAAAAAAAGTAAATAAATAATAACCCCTCTTTGCAACTGCACTTGTTGTTCTGTATATCTCCTGTGCACTTTGTATTTGCTTGTGATGCTGGCTTGATTATGTCCTCTTTTGAAAGTCGCTTTGATTATAAAGCGTCTGCCAAATGCAATGTAATGTAATGTAATGTAATGTATTGTGCAGAATAAAGACAACATTATTAGCTACTACAGTGGCTCCCAAACAGGGGCTCGGGACCCCCAGAGGGGTCGCGGAGGTACTGAAGGGGGGTCGTGGACAAAAGGGACAATGCATGAAAACGGGAAATCCACAGCTAACAGCTCATAGATGTATTTGCTGTCCTGTGGACTCCTCGCAATATACAGTAAATGTTGCTGTGTTAATTCAACACTTAATTAGTTTATTTAAGTCCAAATGATGCCAAATAAACTCTCTAAGTGTTAAATGAGCACTGCAGAATTTACTGTAGTTAGCGAACAAACTATTAATAGAAAGTCTAGCAATACCAGTATTAATGGCCAAAAAAATGCTAGGCTAACGCCATGGTGGGTGGGGTCTGGAAAATATTTTTAAGTCCAATCGGAGGTCCCAGCTGAAAAGGTCTGGAAACCACTGAGCTCTGTTCACATGTCCACTTTTATTCCAATTAAAGGTATAAACAGCTTAAAGGTCTCATTTCAATAGTCAAATGACTTCCTAAAACACAAACATTTTAAAGTTTTAAACTGATTATATTAGGTGCTTTAGACCATTTTTACAACATTATTAAATGAGGAAATTGCACGTGTAGACAGTTCCCTTGCATTCTTATAAAGCAGCTGCATTTAATTGATGAAAAGGGCACATGTAAAGGCAACTAAATGCTCTGAATTCCATCGATTAAAACACCACTTGTGCTGCTTTGATGAATATCACACAAATGGATATTAACGAAGGTTTCCCTTCTAACTGTATTTCATCACTGTGTACACAGTAAATCTTGGCAGTATTGCTTCAAAAGAGTTAGTATTTAATTAACACGGCAAAACATTATTTTACACAAACTGCAATCGTCTTTGTCATCATGCAAACTGCTGCCCCCCCCCCTCTCTCTCTCTCTCTCTCTCTCTCTCTCTCTCTCTCTCTCTCTCTCACACACACACACACACACACACACACAAATGCAAATACGCACATGCATGAGCGTGCGCACACACACACACACACACACACACACACACACACACACACACACACACACACACACACACACACACACACACACACAGCAGAGTGCAGGCCCTAAAGTTTTTTTTATGATGGGATCCCTGTTGTTGTAAAAATGATACAGTTATGTGCCTCTCTTACCTTTGACGAAAGAAATCTTATTTTCCTAAAGCGTTTTCATATTTGTTCCTCCATCTGAATGGCAAGAGTCACGTCCTCCTTCCCTGAGTCTTATCTTGACACTGAACTCATGCCGTGTAAGCTAGGCCCACATGATACTGTGGAAATACAGTAGCTAACCTCGCCTAGATGAGCGTGTACGGTGTTGAAAGACTTGAAACGAAACACCCAATGATTCGAGGAACATCATTGATGGTTTGTCCAGTTGCATTACCAGATGTATTTGCACATTTTAAATAAATAAACAAAATGTAATGAATCATTTCGGGCTTAATAAGACATCTAAAAAACCCACTCACTCGTTGCCTCCTCGACTTCTTTAACCCATTGATGCCTAAAGCACCTGCAAAAAATACCTGCTGAATGCCTAAGATCTTGGGAAAGTTCCCCTTAGCCTATGAAAAACAAAGTATCTCAGCCTCTGATGCACATAAAAACATGACATAAGTTGCATTTAAACCCTAAGACCTCATCTTGCATTAGAATGTGTTCATTCAGCTGTCATATACCCACATTTGTATTAAACAAGCTAAAATCTCATGAGCCTGAATGCTGCGTATATGTCGCTCCAGGCACCAAAGGTTAAACAACATATACGAGTCATCAGGCATCAATGGGTTAATGTAAATTGACTTGTGTTGGCACATTTCCCACTTGTTTTTTCTTCGTGCATTAATATAAGGGAATATTGTATTTAATAAAACACAAAGGACACAGTACACAGGGACACGATATCACCCTCAGTATTAAAATGAATAAATAAAATAATGCCCCCCAACTGCAAACTGGGCACCTCCCCTCTCAGCCGCATCTTTCACAAGGCCCTAGGGTTCCCTATGGCCCCCTGGGGGACTGTAGAGCCCCCGTTGAGAAACACTACTCTGAGTATTGGAACTTACTCTGAGTACTGTACCATAATACTACATGTTGAGTACCTACACTAATTTTGCCCCTTTAAAGGGCTGAGGGAGAATGACTTTTTCAAAGGCTGTTAACCCTCTTCAGTTTTTAGAGACGGCAGACAAGGCGATTATCACCATAGAGACAGTGACTCGATGGAAAATGTACTTCCTGTTAACGGTGACTAGATACGGACAGGATGTTGCATCAGTGCAAGGAGCCTACAGGCGTTGCCATGGTGAAATGTGCAGCACATGGATTTGCAAACACTCTTGTATTCCAATTTGTGCAAGTCAGAGGCATGCTCAATCTGTTTAGAATTATTGAAAAATATTTGCCCTGAAGAAGGCCCAACTACTACTACGCGTGGGCAATTTTAAAGGCCTTAGTGGACATTTTTGTAGACATTTGTAGCCTCTTACTGCAGCTGGGGTCGCCGGAGACCCTATTCACTTGCTGAAAATGCTTAACTACATCATAACAGCATTGCCATAACATTACAGAGAGCCATAGTGCTGTGCTAAGGGGTAAAGTACTTTTTGGAGTGCCTTGGTGAAGAAAAGTTTTTTTTCTTTTCAACTAACTGTGGACACTTTGAATATGCAGTGCATGTGACGAAATTGACGATAGAACTGACTTTGACTTCAGTATATTAAGAGCATAGGCTAAGATAAAAGTACTCTCACACATTCGCCAGGCTACCGGCAGAATGGCCCGACCAATTGTAAAAAGAACAACAAAAACGACAATGTAGTCAAGTAGTATTTGTAGATGTTTATTATCAGCAAACAGCAAAACGGTACACAAGTGGGAGTAGCCATTGTCCTTATGCTTTCCTAATAAGTGTGGATGTGTGCTTGCTCACGTGCATGTGTGTGTGTGTGTGTGTGTGTGTGTGTGTGCGTGCGTGCGTGCGTGCGTGCGTGCGTGCGTGCGTGCGTGCGTGCATGCATGTGCATGCCCAACACATTGCATACATCATTAAAAACATTGCATATCATCAATATATCATTTGTCTGGTTACGGCTATGTAAATTGCAAGCAAGCAATGTTTCATGGACAAAATTGTTTTCAGCAAGGTCATGATTATCTATCATGATTAGCTCAAAGCCCATATATTATTTAAGCCTTGTAAGGTGTTCGTGTTTTAGTTACATAGAAGGTCAATTTGACCCGGGCATATAGAAAAATAATGAAAAATGAAAAAACATCATAGTTTATATATGAAGAGCTCTTTTCCAAATTGAGATATATCCATTTTATAGAATGTTGGGAAATTGACATATTTGTATTGGGCTTTCCATTGAATTGCATTGCAAAATGCATTTTATAGAGGTTTAAAAAGTGTGTTCTGAAAACATTTGAAAGGCAAGAATTCACACATAGATTATAGGACTTCTTAGCAGTCAATTCCAATATTAAAATGCAAAAAGTCAAAAATGGTGTATATAGCGTTTTGGAAAAGAGCTCTTCATTTACTCTCATGAACCCCTCACCCTGCCTGTGAATTTCTGTTTATTTATATTTTTGAGAGTAGGAGATACACAGAGAGAGATAAAGTGACGGTGAAGAAAGTGAGTAAACTCAAGCCAAGCTCTCGGATTGAACCACTAGTGCTCTTATCGCACAAGGTTGAAACATTGATGCACAACTGAAGTACCAAACAAAATCTGCACTGCTTTTCCCACATACTTCACCCTCTGCCTTGTCCAATCAACATGTAATCACTGTTGTATCAGAGAGTTTAGAAAATATTGATGTATAAGCCCCCCAAAGTGATACGGGTACACCTCCTGTGTAATGGAAAGATGCAGAGGGGGTTAGCAGGGGGGGGGGGTCACGTTTCTCACTGAAAATGAGCCAAAGCGATCCAATCTCAGTGCGAAAGAATAATAACTGATACTATTTATCTCAGGCCAAAAACTGAAAATGGGTCAAAATGACCCGAACACCTTACAAGGGTTAAAAAAAAACATTTTTAAGTATATAAATATACACTTTCTATGGTTATGGCTACGTAAATTGCAACCAAGCAAGCAAATGGTGCATGGACAAAAGTAATACTGTTGTGTTTTTAGCAAGATCACAAAGATCTTTAAGGGACACTGTGCAGAAAATGGTCAAAAAAGGTACTGCATTGTGGACTGAGGTGACACTTGTGCTTTAGCAGGATCATGCTGATCTCTATCTCTGCCAGTGAGCTGTGTACATTTCACAACAGGGGCCAAAACACTTTCCTATCTCAATTGCTACTGATGTGCCTTCAAAATAAATGAAACACACGCACATACACACACACACACACACACACACACACACACACACACACACACACACACACACACACACACACACACACACACACACACACACACACACACACACACACACACAGTACAGACAGTACACACAGTAGGGAGTGAACAGTTTGACCAGAAGAGTAGAGAGAGAGAGAGAGAGAGAGAGAAAGAGAGAGAGAGAGAGAGAGAGAGAGAGAGAGAGAGAGAGAGAGAGAGAGAGAGAGAGAGAGAGAGACATTCTTATATAACTTTTTGTTAAATGTATTAACATTTGTGGATGTATGTATAAACAGGGTCTTAAGTGTTTCAGATCTACAGAGTAGGAAATTTCATAGAAAGAAAATGGCTGTTAATGTATGAAGACACACACACACACACACACACACACACACACACACACACACACACACACACACACACACACACACACACACACACACACACACACACACACACACACACAGCTGGAACATTTGTGAGTAGGCCTATAACTGCTAAATGAGGTGGCCCCAGAATCCAACTGGAGTTGCCGTTTTCACAAGGGTTCTGTATTCATCGACGACAATAACTTGGTCTTCTGAGTTCCTGCAGAGTGCAAACAACCAAAATCAATACAAAATCCTTAGTGGAAATTATCCTACTGATAGGCCTACCCCTGAATTTAGTGTCTGCGCTGAAAAAAAAGAAATGTCTGAAAATGGTCCTTTCTCACCTCCTCTCAAGTTAAGTGATTGAATTGTCTACTTTTCTCTTGTTCCTCCAGCTGATCTCTTAGTGTAGCGTGACACAACTTGAACTTGAACGCTAGCATGTAGCCTATTATTAAACAGGATAAGACCCACTAGCAGCTGGCAGGTTCCAATTTGGTTCAACAGTAGGCCTACATGTTAGCCTGGTAGAACAGGAGCAACGCAAAACTCAATTTATTTAACTTCAGGTAATGTGGGAAATAATCGTGTTTCCAGAAATGGTGGCGATATGTTGTGGAATGGTATCGTTTTAAGCTTGCCGACCGACAGACTTTGATTCGAAACTTGAAAAAGATCCATAGTGTAGAGGATGTGGGGCATCTTACATCGATATTTTCGTAGGGTGATTCCTCATGGACGTTGAGACTTGCATACGTCTCAGTTTCGGCACGACACCTCTACATAAGCGAAAGAAGAAGAAAAAACAACAACAAACACAGTTCAAGATAACTTTTTTCTTATGAATGTATGAATTTAATGCCTAATCAACTGTATAGGCCTATAACGGAGGTTAACTAGCAGAGTTGGCGTGGAACGTTGGTAAACCTCCCTCAGATAGCCTCATACAGTCTCGGTGCTGTTGTTATCATACTGTGTCTCCCATTGCCGAACCGTTGTAGTTGACGAGGTCGCACGTTCGATCCCCGAGGGGGGTGAAGAGGTGCAAGATGACCTCCGTCACATGTACACTTCTAGGAAAGGGCCTTCAATCAATGTTTGCAAAATTGTTACAGTGTTTCCTTCAGTCGTAACACTGTGAAAAGCAGAATCGCTGGAATTTGATTTGCCAGCCATTTGTTACACTTACTTGTGTTACTCGCGTGTGTGTGTGTGTGTGTGTGTGTGTGTGTGTGAGAGAGAGAGAGAGAGAGCGCTGCACCTGTGCTTGTGGTTTTCTTGCTGCTGCATTCCCCCTACGACGAAAAGGGGATGATTTTAAGTCAGGTTTAAAAATCAAGTTTGACAAAAACCAACAAAGGTCGGCCTCTGCGCCTGCACTTTAGACCAGTTTATTGCTTGGTGCGTCCACTCCCATAAAGTACTAATCAATGAAAAAAGGAGGCGCACACAAGGCTTGTGTGAAAAATGTGTATTGTAGGTGAACATTTACAACAGAAGTCAGAGGTTAACTGAAGCAACAGACGTTTCGGACCTAGTCCATTACAATATGCATTATTCACACAACCCTTGTGTGCGCCACCTTTTTTCATTCTCTCGATTAAAAATCAAGTTTAATATTGTATTACACAGTTTAGGATAAATGTGCCATATGCACACAACTGTACAGGTATAATGCTGCTTAAAAGGACATTCTCCTAGTTCTGTAAATGAGTTTATTTTTCCATTTAATAATTGAGTTTTACCTTTCCCTTTTCTTCCAGCTGTTCTCTGAGTCTGGTGATATTACTTTTTACTCCAAGTTTAAAGTTTAAGATTAATAAATGATACTCAACTCCACTAAAGTTAACAGTCATCACTAGTTGCTTGCTGCTGCCATTCAGTGACATGTGCTGACTTGGAGGTAGAATTTGCCTCACCAGACTCAGATAGGAAAGGTAAAATTGAATCCCTTAACTCAAGGGCAGGTGTAAAGATGTTTAGGTGTACTACAAGCTCTACTATCATATTTCTATTAGGCCTAGGCCTACATAAAACATGAGCCATACATTATACATTTCCTTATTGGCTTTAAAGGTCCAGAGGGAAATTTTAGCAGTTCAGTTCCAATCTCTATGCTAAATATACTATTATTCAAATACCATCCTGAAATCAATCAAGACCTATTCCATGCAGCTAACCCTGCTTAGACATAAGCGCCGCACATACAGTAAAACCTGAGACAGTTTAGAACAGACAGAATTTCAGAATGGCCAGGGTTTCGGAAGGGGCAGAACAAACAATGCTGTGTCAACCTATCTCAATCAGAATGTGAAAGAACCGTGCCATGCTGGCAGCCCCATTGGCCAATTCGTAAGAGTTAGTGATGGGATTTTCGGATCTTTTCTGAGATGCAATTCTTTTGGCTCTTCTTTTATATTACATTACATTGCATTTGGCAGACGCTTTATAACCAAAGCGACTTTCAAAAGAGGACATAATCAAGCCAACATCACAAGCAAATACAAAGTGCACAGGAGATATACAGAACAACAAGTGCAATTGCAAAGAGGGGTTGGTTTTTTTTATTCTATTTTTTTATATAGAGTAAATAACGAGTACACACACACACACAAACTAAACTAAACTAAACATCATGTCAGGAGTCTGCCCTGGGGCAAGGCCAGCTCAAGCATTAGTCTAGTAGATACTCTCGAAAGAGGAAGGTCTTTAGTTGTTTCTTGAAGACTGCAAGAGATGTGTTTAGTCATGCTGCCTCTGGGAGACCGTTCCACCACTTGGGTACCACAACGGAGAACAATCTTGACTGGGAGTACCTAGAGCGACTGGATGGCAGAGCCAGACGGCTTGTGCTGGATGAGCGCAGTTCTCTTTCAGTAACATAAGGCGTTAGTAGGTCCTTCAGATAAGCTGGGGCCGTTCTTGTGATTTTTTGTTTTGTAGGCAAGGGTCAATGCCTTGTGCTTGATCCGGGTGGCGATCGGTAACCAGTGCAACTCAATAAATAGAGGAGTAAGATGGATCATTTTGGGTTGATTGAATATCAACCGTGCCACCACATTCTGGACCATCTGCAGTGGTTTTAGCGCACAAGCAGGTAGACCTGTCATGAGTGAGTTGCAGTAGTCAACGCGGGACAGGACCGTGGCCTGCACCAGTCGTTGTGTAGAATATTGTGTCAGCACAGGTCTGATATTCCGTACGTTGGACATCTGGAATCGACAGGTCCGGGTGACTGAGTTGATGTAGTTGGAGCATGACAGCTCATCATCAATCATGACGCCAAGGTTTTTGGCGACTTTGTTTGGGGTCACCATGGTGGAGCCTATCTTGAGGTTGATGTTGTGACTGAGCGACTCTTTAGCTGGGATCACCAGGAGCTCTGTCTTGGCCAGGTTCAGCTGTAGGTGGTGGTCCTTCATCCATGTTGACAAATCGGTGAGGCAGGCAGAGATGCGTTCCGAAACCGTGGTGTCCTCTGGACGGAACGACAGGTACATCTGGGTGTCATCAGCATAGCAGTGGTAGGAGAACCCATGTGTTTGAATGACACTTCCCAGGGAGGAGGTGTATATTGCAAACAGAAGGGGTCCCAGCACTGATCCTTGGGGTACGCCTGTGGAGAGGGTGTGAGTCGTAGACAGTTTCCTTTGTGCGTGCAGAGAGGTAGGAGTTGAACCATGAGTGGACAACGCCTGTGATTCCCATGGCTGTGAGTATCCTCAGGAGGATCTTGTGGTTGACTGTGTCAAAGGCTGCAGACAGGTCTAGTAGGATGAGGACCGAGGATAGTCCTTCCGTTCTTGCAGTCCTTAGAGCTTCAGTCACTGAGAGTAACGCAGTTTCAGTTGAATATCCACTTCTGAAACCAGATTGTTTTGGGTCCAGTAATCCGTTCTGGTCTTCTTACTATAGAGAGCCGGCTCTATCGGCTCCCAATCGGCTCCCCATACATACATATTTCTCACTTAGTTTCTGGTCCTAACCCCTGCTGATGCTCATTATACATGAAGAGTTCAGATGCAAAACCCCCTAAGTGCCTTTTCAGAAAATAATCTTAATTCATTTTTATTTAATACAAAGCTATCAAAATTGCATATTTTTTTAATTTTATTCATGTAATATAACTATTTAAATGTATTATCAAGTACATACATGTAAACCAAACCAACAACGGGGTTCTCTAAAAATATAGAAGTGCAGGTCTTCAGAAATGGAGTTAGGGGGTTTTGCATCTGAACTCTTCACATCTTGGCCAATTTGGCCAAACAAATTGAGAAAAAAAGTGTTTTCAAATCATCTGCTCTGCGGGAATGGCAGAGCATATACACAACAAGAGGGAGGGGGAGAGACAATGAGGCACCAGAAGCCCATTAAAAAATAATAATAAAAAAAATAATCGGCTCCCAATACGGCTCCCATTGTGGAGCCGCCACCTGTCGTTCACTTCAAAGAGCCAGGCCTTAGAACCGGCTCGTTCGCGACCGACACATCACTAGTAAGAGCAGGGGCCCAGAGATGCGTCTGCTGTCTGGCCTACCCACATCCCGTCTCAGTGGACTTTGGAAAGACATTGTACTGAGTGCACATTTATACGTTAAGACGTAGCCCCGTTATGAATTCACTGTTACCAGAATTGCAATGACTATGTCGAAGTGTATGGCTAAAGGTCCTGGATATTGTCAGTCATAGTGTACTACTCTCAACAAATATATTGTAGCATTATGTGGCTACATGCGTACATATAGGCTACTGAATAGAAATATTATACATTACACATGAATACATGAATACATAAAACATCCTAGTGTTTACTCACATTTTTCGCTCAATGAAAATCACCACGGCAACCAATGCAGCAGTGTTCAAGAGAGCAAGAACAGCCCCAAACATACCTAGAGTGAGAGAGAGAGAGAGAGAGAGAGAGAGAGAGAGAGAGGTACTTTTATTTTCGGTTCATATGTTAGCTGCTAATGCCTAGCCTACCTAAATGTCTGCTTGTGAGCAGGGTTTTCTGTAAGTGATATATGTGAAATATGTGTTAAGCACAATAATGTGTAAGACGTGTATTCACATAATGCTTTATAATTTACATAGCATGACTATAAAGACTTTATAATTATACAGTCACTTATACAGACAGTAATAGGCCAACATGTGAACCCCAAAATTAAGTTAATATAAATGAGTATGAGCAAATTACGATAGTGTGATCAGATGTCACACACCCATGGCAGAAATACTCCATACGTAATACCAAGACGGCTATAGGCCTAATGATATATGATACATTGCAGTATAGCATTATGGCACCTCCTAAACTGATTGACTACTTTTTGCCCTTATGTTTCAGATACATTCGAGTTTGAGCAAAAGTTAAGAAAAGAAAAAAATACACAGTAAAAAAAATCAGTTACAATTCAACACTTAGAGTTGGTTTAACATCTTCGGTAACACTTTACTTGACGCCAGTGTCATAGGCATGTCATTACAGTGTCATAACAGTCTCATGGCACAGTTACGTACGTGTCATAAACATTATGTCCATGTCATTAACATTTTTCAACAAGGTTGTCTTTGCCATGACCGAATGTCACATTAGTGGCTTGATGCTAATGCGGCCCATTGATCCAGTGATTATGCTAAGCTATGCTAATAATTCTGATCCAATGAATCTGAGTACTGAAAACACTGAGAAGAAAATTATATGTTCATTCATGAATAATGCTGGGGAATACTGCAAATGAGTGAAAATCAACCTTTAGTACAATAATGTGATCAGATGCCACACACCGAAGGCAGAAACATCACACGTATCGCCAGGACGACCAGGGGGTCCAACGTCACCAGGGCGACCAGGAGGTCCAGGGACACCAAAACTTCCACGTTCACCAGGGACACCAGGAAGGCCACGAGGCCCAGGAATCCCAACTGATGAGCGTCCAGAAGGTCCAGGAAGACCAGGGCGACCAGCGGGACCAGCGGGGCCAGCGGGACCAGCGGGGCCAGCGGGGCCAGGGGGGCCAGGGGGGCCAGGGGGGCCAGGAGAATCAGCAGTGCCAGGGGAGACGGGTGCAGATGCTCCAACATCTCCACACACTGTAAGGTGTGATGGGTAAAACACAATCAACAAAAACACTTGAAGTAGTTTAAGACAAAAAAAACACAAGCCAAGTCAAGGAAACACACCAGAAGACATTAAAAGCAGTCCCAGGAGAGCCGGGGGGACCTGGGTGTCCAGGGCCGGCGCTATAGGCATAGGCGGACAAGGCGGTCGCCTAGCGCACCGAGTGTCTTAGGAGCGCCAAATGTCTGATATTAGGGGCGTTGGTCCCAGAAATTTAGAATATGATGTGAAAAAAAGCATCAAACTTTGCATTGACAGTTATTATTCATGGGCACTTATTACCTTCGCCAGAAGGTTATGTTTTGCCCGCCGTGTATTTTTACCTTCGCCAGAAGGTTATGTTTTGACCGCTGTGTATTTATTTATTTATTTATTTGTGAATATGTTTGTTTGTTTGTTTGTTTGTACTTCGTATAACTCAGTCAGGGGTGCGATTCTGGAACGTTAGCTTTGAACTACAGATGTACTTTGTAGTTATCTACTTACTTCAAGGCGAAATCCGTGCATTTCTCGAAACCTTACTATTCCCACAGTAAGCCCAAAGTAGTGTGGCTACTTTCCTGAGTCCACACCGCTACTTACTTTCTTGGCATTGCAGTGTGTGACCAAAGAAGCAACAAGAGATAAGCATGATTGCTGAGTCATGATTCAGCTGTTTCCTCCTAAATTCAGTGCGTGAAGTAGAAAGCAATAGTGTACAACCACCACCAGCACATTTGATTGGATGTCACGACACCGTGACTCCGCTGTTTCCTCCACAACACACCTTGTAATTTCTTTGTGAAAAAACACGGCCGTGGCATTACAATCTGACACCGTCCGCACCAATAATGCAGTATTATCTGCATGCTGATTGGATTTCGTTTCATTCCGAGGGGTAATGTGTAAAATATTTGGACAATAAAGTTGTGGTTACTCACAGAAAATCGCCTGTTGAAGTGTAATATCCCTGAATGATTTGCAGATTTCATTACATAGCCTAGTGGTATTCACACTTGCATCCCAATGGGAAAACAGAAGCCACGCCGGTTCGAATCCACATGGTTGCAGTGCCACAATTTCGGAAATATCTGGCAGCAAGAGATAATTTATGTTGTGCATTACCAACACACACGTGCAGCCAAGGGAAAATGTGTTACACTGTAGGGTCCAAAACACGATTTCACGAGTTGTTGTCAACATGCTGCACACTGGTTTCGAACCCGCGTGGCTCGCGTCTTCCCATTGATAGGCAAGCGTAAATACCCCTAGGCTATGAAATGAAATTTGCATCAAAAATGTTTAAGTACTTGACACGTAAGCCAGTGCATTTCCGGGAGTGACCAATACTTTCTTATCTAAATATTTCACAAATTACACATCGAAATGAGACGCAATTCAATCGGTATACAGCTAAAAGTATATTATTAGTGTGGGATTCATCAGATTCCAAGGATATTACGTTTTTTTTTCACGAACAAATGACATGACGTGAATTTGTGTTCTGAACACTCTCGCAGCTGTATCATCACTTTGTGTGCATGTCGATTGATTTTCATCGCTTTTGCACCACAGGATTAAAAGATATTGACACATTTGTGGTCAAATATGTACTACAAGTTTAGCTAATGGGTGGAGTCACACTCTGAAGTAGACTAGCACTGTGTGTTACTTGGGGTGGCTGAGGTGATGTCTGGACTCAATGGATCTACTCCAGCTGTACTTCAACTTCACTGTCCAGATACGGATAGGAGGCACCTCACTTTCAAAGTCACCACTACTTCAGATTGCACATTACTCCAAGCAGTAGTTCGAGACACAAGAGTTAGCAACTTTTATAGTATTTACTATGCAATATTGCTAACAGACTAGCTACTTCGCCCTTTGAGAGATGCACCCCAGAACTGAGCCGATTTTTATGAAATTTAGTGGGATGATTGGTCATGACCCAAGGAACAATCGATTAGTTTTTGGGAGTGATTGGGTCAAAGGTCAAGGTCAAAATGTTTGTTTGTACTTCGTATAACTCAGACAGAACTGAGCCGATTTTTATGAAATTTAGTGGGATGATTGGTCATGACCCAAGGAACAATCGATTACTTTTTGGGAGTGATTGGGTCAAAGGTCAAGGTCACGAAAAGGTCAAAAACTTAAATTGAGCAGATTTTTATGACATTTACTGGGATGATTGGTCATGACCCAAGGAACAATCGATTACTTTTTGGGAGTGATTGGGTCAAAGTTCAAGGTCAAGGTCACGAAAAGGTCAAAAACGTAAATTGAGCCGATTTTTTAAAAATTTACTGGGATGATTGGTCATGACCCAAGGAACAATAGATTACTTTTTGGGAGTGATTGGGTCAAAGGTCAAGGTCAAGGTCACGAAAAGGTCAAAAACGTTTTTCTTTGCCAAGCACTATATGCCAGAACAACGTGTGCATGCTGAATTGAATAAGAGGTCAAGACTGGGCCAAAAATGTTACGATATTCCGGTCCGATTTAAATGAAACTAACACCAAAATTTGGAAAATGTTATGCCCCACACTCTGAAGATGGCCAGAAAAAAATAAGTGGCGTAGGCGAAGGTTTGCGCTCTACCGAGTGCCCATTCTAGTTACATATGCAATAGAGCTGTGCTCAATCAGATGTATGACACTGTTTACAGATGCCAATTTCTAATTCCACAAAAAGGAAAGGGGGTGCTCGCCGGGGGCACCAAATTGACTAGAACAGGGTCTGTGCATGTCCAACATCCTGTGTGGTGTCCGGTTGAACAGGATTTTGAACAGGATTGGCCGGGCACGCCAATGCGGTCAGTGTGAAAGGCTGAGCAGAACACACCACCTGAGACTTGACGGAAAGACCGCCGTCTTCTCGTCTCCGCTACACGCCATGCCCTCATGTCTAGCTGCCCACTGCACGAGGCACGCACCTCGGAACAACACGTATAGAACATGTGCTGTTCAGGCCCTGCCGTGGCCAACCGGTAGGGCACGATCGCCTGCCATGCGGCTGACCCGGGTCCAATTCCCGGCCCAGGTCCTTTGCCGACCCCTCCCCATCTCTCTCCCAATTCGTTTCCTGTCCACCTCTCACACTGTCCCATCAAATAAAGTAAAAAAAAAGACAACAAAAAAATCATTAGAATATATGCTGTTGAGAGCCTTCTCTGTGCGTGGGCAATCTGTGTGAACCACTGGGGTTTGATATCTGGTTCTGTTGTTCTCTTTGAGCTGAAGTCCCTCTGACCTGCACTACGGAGAGGAAGCAGTCATGATGGAAACGTGCGCTGAGGTACTCAAGGTAAAAACGTGCGCTGAGGTACTCAAGGTAAAAACGTGCGCTGAGGTACTCAAGGCGAAAACGTGCGCTGAGGTACTCAAGGTAAAAACGTCCACTGAGGTACTTGGCAGGTCTGCAATGAAAGACTCAGTCAGCTCATTAAAATTTTTTAATTGACGATGATGCGAAATAACACTCAAGCATTTAACTTTTTTGCGACTGAAAGTAAATCTATGCGGCAATTTGACAAATAATATTGCTTTGCGTGACTATAATGGAAATCTAAAGAATGTAATTATGCAGGGTATGTTTTGATTGTCCATGATGCAGAGTTTGAAGTGCAGTTTACACAATGCACGTAGGTTGTTGTATGACAATAAGGTGCTTACCTGAAGACAACAGCACCAAGAAACATATGATAACAGCCGCACATTGTCTCGTTGCAAGGACCTGGAACATCTTTGAACAGAAAGTGGAATAAAACAATGAAAACAAATGTACAGTTTTGTGTTACAGGTTAAAATACCAGGATCACTGCTTGGACGTGTCACCATTTAGTGTTTATGTCAACATATTGCAAAAGTTGCGTGACACCTGGCTGATCATGTTTCACAGGGGACGATTCAGACTGCCACAAATTTAATGATAATTGGGAATAACATAGTGTAAAAAGGACAAATATTTGAAGGTAAGTTAAAGTTGAGATCTGACACAGTAGTGCAGTCTAATTTTTTTTTAAATAACTAAATAGTTGATTTGGATGAAAGCATCTAGTAGTGTGATGTTGTGCACAAAAAAAATATCAAGTGAGCACAAGGTAACAAAAAACAGAGGAAATATTTGAAAAGGTAGCCTAAGTCAAAGCAGAGATCTAAGGCAGTAGCAAAAATGAAATGAAATCATCCAGTAAGTGTAATGTTTATAGGCAATAAGCTAAATAGTCCGTCCTGCAGACTAAGACAATATCATAGATAGGTAATGTAAAAATGACAAATATTTGAAGGTAAGTCAAAGCAGAGATCTGCCACAGTAGTATGAATAAATGTCGGTTTGGATGAAATTATCTAATAAAATAAGTGTAACCCAATGTTAAGCAATATAGGCTATAACATCTCAGTGAATGAGGACAATGTGACGGATGGACAACGAAAAAATATTTTAGATCTAGGGTATAATATTTTAAAACGCAGAGCTGTAAATCAATAGTGTAAATAATTATGTAAATCACTCCAGATGAAAGTGAATTCAATAAAAAAACGAGGAGAATTTTGAATGGATGCCCTAGAACAGTAGTTCTGAAGGTTTTTGGACCCAAAGAATATTTACGCCCGTTCGACCCCATATTCGAAATGCCAAACTTTATTTTTGTCAATTAAAACAGCCAAATGTTAATTTGAAAGCCACCGGAAAAGTAAATGCATAAATTATAACCATACAAATGAACACTGTAACTGGCCAATTTATAGAATTATGTGAACTGTTAAACTGGGGTTTTCCCGTTTTTATTTGTGACCGATCTGTAGTACCTACGCGGCCCTATAGGGGGTCCTGACCCACAGTTTGGGAACCGCTGGCCTATAATAACCTTTAGGACTATGGACATCCACTGTACTGTGCTATCTGTACATCTGCAGCATCACAGTTACAGGAAGTGAAAAGTGAACGCCCAACTGGGAAACTCCAACTCCCATTGTCATTGTGACACAGCACTGCACTCCACAGCAAACAAGTGTTCACTGCACACTGCACACAACTAAATTGCATTTATGCCTCACTTACGTAAAGGGGCAGCCCCCAACGGCGCCGCAAGGGAGCAGTGCAGCGGGACAGTACCATGCTCTGGGTAACTCAGTCATGGAGGAGGATAGGGGAGAGCACTGGTTAATTACTTCCCCCACCAACCTGGTGGGTCGGGAGTCGAACCGACAACCTTTGGGATACAAGTCTGATGCGCTAACAGCTTACCCATGACTGCATATAAAGAGTCCACGTAGTCGGCAGGATTACAGTATACACATCTGAGGAAGAGTCAACATGTCCCAACACGTCTCGTATTTAAAATAATTAACAATCGAAACAAAATAGCCTGGTCAAGGCATTATGCAGCCCTTCCCCCTTCATTTCTAGCATTTTGTGCTCTCTTGGTGAGAATCCAAGCACTACCAGTGATGGGCAACCTGGGTTAATTAGTTATGCTTGTTGCTGTAAGGTTGAATTGGACAGGTAAAACAAAATGAAGTCATTTGGAATATGTGGACTGCAACTAATGAGTCCAGCTTGATCATTCTTAGCACATTTACAGCTATGGCACATGCTATATTGCGATTACCCGTTTTGCATAATTCCCCTATGTACAGTAACTCTACATCTATTTATTTACCTTTCTACTTATTTTCTATATTTCCATCTAGTTTCTTCTTTTGTCTTCTTGCTATTCTTTCTTGTTCCTGTCTCTCCTCCCTACTTCACTTTTTATTGTTTCTCATCTTTAACATTGATGTTGAATTATGTGTTAAGCATTGCGCTGCATGCTTTGTATGATATTGTGCTTTACAAATACAGTTATTATATATTATTAATAATAATAATAATAATAATAATAATAATAATAACAACATATATTCAAAATGGTTTGAATAAATAGAGAGTAAATAGAGGCAAAATCATTTAAGAACAAAAACTCACCATGCTGGACAGCAAAAGTTGAAGATGAGGAGTAGCAATGAGTAGACGCACACTAAAACATTGCACAAACATTGTCCCATGCATCACAGATCGAGCTGTTGTCATTTCCTTCTTCTTTTGCTCGCCTGTGACATGACAGAACACAAAATGGCTGACTTTCTTTCATTCTTTCTTTCTTACCCTCTTTGTTTTTGTTGTTGTTGTTTGTTTGTTTCTTCTAATACATATCTTCCATATGGCACCACACAAATTTGCTGACTCTCCCCCCTGTCTTTCTTTCTTTCTTTCGTTCTTTCTTTCTTTCTTTCTTTCTTTCTTTCTTTCTTTCTTTCTTTCTTTCTTTCTTTCTTTCTTTCTTTCTTTCTTTCTTTCTTTCTTTCTTTCTTTCTTGTCTACGTTCATATTTGTCTTGGTCAATTTAACGTCTTTGTTTGGTTGGTTGTAAAGTGTGTGATATAAAGTGCCTTTATGGAGAGGTAGCCGGGCCCAGTTTACATTTAGCATCATCTCTCCGCCGCCTCACCTGGCAAGCCAGCAGGCCTACTGAATTAAATGTTAACACTTTAGAATAAATGTTGTTTATATATAAACATGGTTTGGGAGGAAGCCTGCGAGTGATTGACAGCCGTCATTACTTACTCCCTCCTTCGCAGATATTTAAACCTCTCCTTTCCCTTTCACCTGACTTCACAAAGGCTTTGGCCCACCTCCTCCCCCTACTCCTCATATTCAACCGTATCTCTTTCATTTCGTGAAGTATTCACGAAAAAAATAACTTTAATTTTCGTGGTGCATTCACGTTATTGCCCGTTTTTCGTGGTTGGGCAACGAAACGCTGCCTATTCATTTTAATTGCCCGACTGCTGCCTAGCGAACCACTAGTTTGACGCCCTTTCGGTACTGTCACATGGTAATCAAACATTTCAAACAAGCAATTTAGGGTTAGGGTTAGGTTTAGGGTTAGGGTTAAGGTTAGGGTTAGGTTTAGGGTTAAGTAGGGTTAAGGTTAGGGTTAGGTTTAGGGTTAAGGTTAGGTTTAGGTTTAGGGTCGTATGACATAAGGCGTAAGCAGGGTGCGATTTGTCAAAAAACCAGAGGGGGGGGATGTTTTTTTTTTCATGGAACGTGACGTCACAAAATGACATTAACGCGACTAACAGCTCAATATTGGATGATATCAAATGAATAACACTTAATTCAGTCAAAAACAACGTGGCAGTGTATTTTTCCCCCAACACGGACACTAAGACAATGCGTCTTCATTGAGAGGTTTTTTTTTTTTGCGCCTAATGCAGTTGGACATCTCTTGCGCAAAAAAATGTTACACTGAAATCGCGAAGGGGGAATTCTGTAGCCTACATTTCGTGTGCCAAAGACACTTCAGTCACTCACAATCGAACCTAGAAATAGCCACCGAGTGTAGGAAGAGGGGGCTTTCAACGTGTTGTCCTCATGCGTTGCAACTTTCTACAAACTTTTAGTCGGGTCATACAAATTCATTGCATGTTCAGGCGCTACTCCACCCATTCCGTCTGCCTTGACAGTAGCCTAGATTTACGATTAAGGCACAACGGTTTCATAGCCTAATGTGCAGACAGAAATACTTAAACAATTTCAGTAACTTTTCTGCTCCATTTTAAAGCACCTCCCTTCCTAGAGCACTTGTTTTTTTTGTCATTTGCATTCTGCATCCAATAGGCACCTCATCAATTAGCGCACCTCATCTGCGGTCTAACAAACCCCGAGGAAAGTGATCAGGACAACTCTCGCAACATCTGCCTGTCGGCGCGTCTTTTTGCATAGCCACTCAAGAACAGTCGGGAGTTGGAAGCAAAGTAGCCTATTTCAAACCAAATGTCTTAAACATTTCCTTTGTTAGCTCCCCCACTGACGCTGCGCAATGCAATGCAATGCGCCCCTTTTGCGCGCCTGTTTGTAGGCATTAGCCAAGTAGTTGGGTAGGTTGTTTCCTATTTGATGGTCCATCAAAAAAGGACTAACTGCTGCTTTGGCGTTTCATTTTCGCAGGTCGTTTGCATTAGCGACATGTTACTAATTGCCATAGGCTACATAACGCAACTTTCTTGCACATGTGCTGTTGAGTCCGGGACCTCGTAAACATCAAAGCTTCCACCACGTCGGGCAATTTTGAAAGTGAGTGCAATGTAGACTGCAGAAAAGGGTCACAAGTTGCCTGTCATGTCAACATTTTTGTTAGTTTATTTTGATAGGCCTATTTGCGAGGATATTTTTCCAGCAAAGATAAAAACCAGAGATAATCCCCCCATCCCCCCCGGCAAATCGCACCCTGGGCGTAAGTACCGAAAGGGCGTCGAATTAGTGAGTCCCAAGTGTATCCACAGTGTTCTGTCAGCACCCCCTCCCCGCCCCTGGAGACGCTTGGATAATCATAGCAGCAGTGGGGCAATTCAAATGAATAGGCAGCGTTTCGTTGTACAACCACGAAAAACGGGCAATAACGTGAATGCACCACGAAAATTAAAGTTATTTTTTTCGTGAAAACCTCACGAAATGACAGAGATAGGGCTCTCCTATTCACTAGAGCAGGGATGTCAAACTCAGGCCCGGGGGCCAAATTTGGCCCGCGGAGTCATTTTATTTGGCCCGCGAGATCATTTCAAATGTGTATTACAGTTGGCCCACATACACCATTAATGTATAGCGTAACAAGACTTGAACATGAAATTTGCTGTATCACAGGATGTGCAGACACATTTGAACAGACAAATATGATGGGAAAGAGTGTATGTGAAATGTAACTATGAGTATGAAGTGCATGCATGTCAATTTCAGTCCATTTTTTTTAATTAACTGTTGAGTTCGCATTCCAGATTTTGATTTTGGCCCTCAGTCAATTTGAGTTTGACACCCCTGCCCTAGAGCACCCAGCTACACTCCTCTATACAATGTGGGATGGAAGTCCATCCTAGGACCGAGGCCAGCCAGCATGCCACTCACGCATATTGTACACCAAGCACTCAAGGGCAAACTAGTGAACAGTCCCTTAGACTTAGTAATAAATGCATTGTCAACTAAAGATTTACAAATGTTTGTAAATGAGTAAGAAATGCTATGTTAGTATTGAGCTTAGCACAGCAGACACAATACAACTGTAGCAGTCCTGGAAGATTGACCTCCAAACTCTCATTACTCATTTACAACCATTTGTGAAGCATTTGCTAATTAGCTTATTAATAAAAGTCAATAAAGTGTTTGTAGCGCTAAAGTGTTACCAATAAGATGAATAGCCCAGCTCCTCATCATTGACAGAGCTGAAGTTCATGTGTAGCTCCACGTAGGCCACAACTTCATTTCACAGACGGTGCGTGTGTGTAGCTCTTGAGCCCCCTGCTGGAGCGGAGCTACACACACACTACCGTCTGGTAGCACTGCCATTATGCTCTTCTCGAGTAGAGAATAAACCGAGCATTTATTGCTTTAAAATCAACGGCAGCTCACATTGATGAGTCACAGGACAGATTATAAACTATATTTACTCTTTAGAGATGAACAGAAAACATTTTTTGGAGGAATGTGTTGGTGGTGAGTTGCAATAAATGCACCATTTATTTTCTGACATGCAGTGCTACCAGACAGTAGTTTGTGTACATGCTGCGAACCAGACTCAAACGCACAAACGACTTGCCACACACTCCAACAGGAAAACAAACAAACTTGCTACCCATTGAGGATTATGACTGGAGGAGATCTTTTGTGCCCTTTTGGACGATAAACGATAATGCCATGTGGTAGACCAACCTTCCAGGCAAAATATATATTCTGCCTGTCGGTTTCGTGTAGTTTTAGAAGGCTTTCCCCAAATAACGCTGCGTTATTGTGATTTTTGTTTTGCTTGAAAGCCTAAATTATACAAAATAAAAGCAAAACAAACAAACAAAGACACATAGGCCTACAGGAAAACAAAATAAACAAAACAAACAAACCATGGGATTGCCAATGATTCCATTCATTATTTGCAGAAAAAGCTTGACTAGTATTGCTATGGCATAACTGAGTCTTAATTAAAATATTATGGCATGGTCATCACTACCATTTTGATGACAATAAGGTTTTAACAGAGGCTGTGCATGAAAGGGTCCATAAAATATTGTGCAATGAAACCATCTCATTCTCATTTTTTTGTAATGCAATATATTTAAACAAAAACAAAACAAAAACGTGTAGAAAGACTGTAGGAAAATGAACTAAGTAACAAAAAATGATGTAAGTAAAAATTCAGCATAACACCATTCAAAATACAAAACAGACACATTTTGATCGAGTATTAGATGTCATCAGCGATGTCGACCGCGTACAGCCACCGAGCTCCTGGAAGGCTAAAGACAACAAGAAACAATGTGTCAAAAACTCAAAAGAGCTTAAAGGTGGGGTTGCAGGTTAACCATTTTAAGAAAATGTACTATTATGACATCACGTTGGGGGATCCTCGGGCTCATAGGAGTCTATCGTCGCCTTCACGGACTCGGGACCTCTCGAGACAGCTGACGACACTGCTCACGTGACAACCGAGTTCTGGACTTTGGCACATGAACGCCACTGATCCTGGCACAATCGGAAATTATGCATGTTTTGTTTTGGTTCTCTTTTCTTTTTTTCACCTCCACTTGAGCCTCCACACCCACGACATATCATTTTAGCTGAAGTAAGCTAAATTAAACAGTCAGAGACCAGCATTGCTGTCATATATGCATCTGCAATTGAATGACATCAACTGGTGTTGTTGATAGTGATTACAAGACGATATTTTAGCTTTTATGATACTGTTTACATGTCAGTTGCATGCATGGGCGCCATGTTGATGATGCGTGTGTCGTCACAAAAAACGCAAGCTCGGGAACTCGTTGTTCTATACTTCCGCCAGAGATCAACCTCGATAATTATCGATCTGACATTGCGTCACCAAATGTTCACTCCCACTTTCCCGAGGTTGTAGGTCGGCTTTCTGGGGATTCTCGACTTTTTGAATGAGCTATATGTACCTTAGAATCCTGTGGAAGTTCCCCCAATGTGATGTCATACCTGCAACCCCACCTTTAATGGCAGCTTTACTTTTGATAGAGTAGGATATGTATGTGTATATATACTGTATATTTATATTTTAATACACTCTGTTTATAGGCAGATATGTGGTATGGGCTATTTAAATTGAGAGTCGGCTTCCCCAATCAATGTAGGCCTATTTGCATGTATTGTGTATACTACATGTGATAATGTGATGTGGTGCACATGTATACGTACATTGAGAGTCTCATAGTCGGGTGATCTCTCTCTGAGATTCAGAGCCTCGTACGTGTTGCGGTCCGAACCAGAGTCCTACAGACACAGACATACTAGATCAGTGGTTCCCAACCTATGGGTCGGGACCCATCTTAAGGGTCGCCAAAGATCCACAGGGGGTCGCGGACCCCCCTTGATTTTAAGGGGTTTCATTTTAAATATATATATAGCCCAAGTTGAATAAAAGACAAAGCATTTAACTAATAAATGCATAGAAGCAACAAATTGTAAGTGCTACAATAAACATTTATTCTATATTTGACCAAAGAAGAATTGAGGAATAAAATGACTAAAATTAGTTTTCGCAGGACACAGAGGGCATCTTGAGACTCCTTCTCTTGCGGGCGCTCGCGTGGTTGGGTCACCAAAGCATACAATAGTAAAAACATGGGTCCCTTAAGAAAGAGGTTGGGAACATATAGTACAGTATAGTATGTGGCAGTCATCAAAACTGCATGTTCATCTAACGTGTCAACAGAGGGCAGCAGTATCTGTCAAAGAAGTTTTTATTTAAAATTGAGTCTTTTATCAATTTTATCACACCTGACTTTGAGTTCCCGAATTCCTCATAACTGTGTTTTCGCTGAAGAAAGAAAGAAAGAAAGAAAGAAAGAAAGAAAGAAAGAAAGAAAGAAAGAAAGAAAAAAAGTTAAGTCATCCAGGTCTTTATCAATCCAAATCCATCCCAGAATGATTGTCACGTTTAAGATGTTGTAGTTACTCACAATTTCCTCTTCATGAAAACCACCAAAGCAGCCAGGGCCATGGCATTCAAGACAGCAAGAACACATGCCACTACTGCTATTATTATTGGCAGTCCATTGTAACCTTATACGATATAAACAGAGAGAGAGAGAGAGAGAAAGAGAGAGAGAGAAACACACACACACACACACACACACACACACACACACACACACACATACACACACACACACACACACACACACACACACACACACACACAGACACACACACACACACACACACACACACACACACACACACACACACACACACACAGCGTAACGTGTATAAATCAGAAAACGCAGATGATTAATTTCTATAGCAGTATTGGAAAAGACATTTCAATACATTGCTGTTCATGTGTTTTTCATTCTCCTACCTGCAGTGGCGTTCCCATTGCTGTCGGAATGTACGCCGGGAGGTCTGACCGTTATTATCTCTTTCAGTAGAAAATTAATATATCACACACACGCGCACACACACACACACACACACACACACACACACATACACACACACACACACACACACACACACACACACACACACACACACACACACACACACACACACACACACACACACACACACACACACACACACACACACACACACACATATATAGAAACAATAATGTTTTAGGTCCATAAATCCATAAGAGTTATAGCGACCATGCAGAATGATTTTGTTAAATGTGCTGACGTAATAAATACATTTACAATCAAATTACAAGTAAAAATGTAAAATAAGTACAGATACAACATGTACAAATATTGTATATTGTAGATTGTTAGTTATCTTTGTATCATTCCATGGACCGCCAATGTATGTATCAAAGACTTAAAACAAGTCTTACAATACTGCTAGCAAAAAAACCTTAAGAATATGTACTTTGTATAGCCTACACACTTTGACATTAGCAAAATAATTTAAATTGATACTGGTTTTCTTTTTCTGGATAAAAGCTCATTTTACAGTAGGCCTACCTCCCTTTAGCAAGGTGGAGTAGAGTTGAGAAAAGGGGAGCAAAGTGGAATAGTAATCTGGGACTCTGACCACTACATCAAAGAGCCAGGCTCATTGGTGTGACAGTCAGAACACACCCACAAGCCCAGCGATGGCAGAGAATCTCTAACAGGGAGAATGTTCACACTGATTGGTTTCCATTGTAGCCAGTTAGCTTTGCATGCATACTGCAGTTCCTATGGAGTGTCCACTAGTTGGCGAGCATCGGTAAGTCCTTCATGTGGGAAAATGTATGGAATAGAAAGGGGAACCCATATGCTAAATACATTGCTACTGCGATTTCCAGTCACAAATATCATCAACAAAACATTCCTGGTAAGCACCTTCAGTCAATGCAAGTCAATGGAGAACACGCCCACCTCTGTCAAAAAAAATTGTGTGAATATGAAGTAACACATTAATCAAAGACCAGATTTTAAATGTCAGGCTAAATATCTACTTAGTTGATAAAATACATTTGACATGTATTATGTAGATATTTAGCAACACACTTCAACTATTGTCCTTGTATAGTGTGTTGATGGACATTTTCACATTATTAAGCCATTTTTTGACAGAGGTGAGCCTCCTCTCCATTAACTTCCATTTCTCATGTCTACCTAAAAAATGGCTGCCACAGATTGCCGTGAAAAGGGGGGCGGGGTCACCTCTAGTCTAATGTTCTACCTCTATGGGTATACCTTTCTACTCTTCTTCCAGCTTCTGTCGAAACAATTTATACCTCCAAGTAATAGAGACATGGTGGACTATCGTTTTAAGGCTATATAGCTGACAAGTTCTGTCTTGCAATTCACCCCTTAGCGCAGAGCCTATGTTATAGGGCAGTGCTTCCCAAACTTTTTCACATCACGTACCCCTTGGAGCATTTCAGCTCCATCCGCGTACTCCCCCCCCCCCCCACCAAAAAACCAAACAAACAAACAAAACACGATGCACATCAACAGAAACGTCCACAGATGAATGGGCATAGAGCTAACATTGTTGCAACATGTTGTGTAGGCTACACCAGTAGGTCACTATGACCTTTCAGCCAGAGATGTAATGGCCCATTAAGGTTGCTAAATTTACATGTTTTCAACCAGCCATTATTGTTTAGCAATCTCTCAGCACTTATTAAGGAGAGGGTACTTAGAGGTGTGAATGTAGATTAAAACGTGAAATGGCTAGTAGCCATGTCAACTTTGTAGACAAAGTTAAAATTTGAATGGAATTGGATTGACCTGTGACTGCGCTAAAAGTTATAGGAGTCACCTAAATTGAACACACATACTTGTTCACGGCTAATTACGGATATTTAGGGGGGTGTCAGAAGGTAATATTAGGCCTACTGCACTTGGTTAAAATATGACATTGCATGAACATAGCAGTTCGAATATATATATATATTTTTTTCAAAATCTTCACGCGTACCCCCTGCCATCACCTTGCGTACCCCCTAGGGGTACGCGTACCATAGTTTGGGAACCACTGTTATAGGGCCATTCCATGTCAATTCACACTCTTTATCACCCTGTCTATCATATGATGTACTTACAGATATCATACCTTGGTTATTTGAGGCTATATTAAGCCTTGAAAACTGAATTTGTGAAATGCGTGATGACAAGTCTTGCCATTTTGGGGTTCCAAAACTTGGAAACCATCTATGCTTTGGGAGTTATAATTGGTTTTCCATCATATTTGGGAACTGTACGGTGTATTCCAAAAGTTTTAAGGCACTCAGACTTTAAATGACAGAAAAGGAGGGACTCAAAAACAGCTTTGGGACAAAATGACCATACGGTACCTGAGGTATCAGGCAAATCAGAGAGGGTCAAATGGGGAAATTCTAGGGAATTGTGTGAATTGACATGGAATGACCCTATAACCAACCACCAAAATTGTAATGGCTATGTCTTAATCTGTTACTTAAGGCCCTCTGTAATATCATAGCAATGTTGTTATAATGTAGTTGAGTATTTTCAGCATATAGTGAATAGGCCCGCCGGCGACCCCATCTGCAGTAAGAGGCTACAGCACAAGCATGCATGTGGTTCAATGGGAACAGCACAACTGCACCCTAAAACCGTGCGCCTTACCTCCTTCAGAGCAGGTGCATTTTCCTGGATAACCAGGAAACCCAGGAGCTCCAGGAAACCCAGTAACTCCAGGAAACCCAGTAGCTCCCCTAAGTCCATTCTTTCCAGGAGCTCCAGGAAACCCAGGCGGTCCCTCAGGTCCAGGAGGTCCAGGAGGACCAGGAAGTCCAGGTTGAGCAGACACTGACATAAAACAAATGTAACAGGTTGACCTGTCAACATGCAAGGCGAGTATTGTCCCTTGCCAGTTCCCATACTACTCTGTCATCACAGACTCGGCTAACTGCTGAGTGGCTCGGCAGTAAGTGGCGGCCTTGTTTTATAAAAAGAGCCGAAAGTGGTGAGTTCGCTGGAGCTCTCCCGCTGTTAGGGCATTCTGTGCTGGTGTACTCTGCGCTCTGACCGGTGATCCGGTGATGCCATCCCCAGCTTACCGGCTGTATGTCAGTCTATGTTAAGGTATGTGTGGTTCCATGTAAATATTCATAATGTGTGTTTTCATCCAGCCATGTCAGAATGGTGTAATTACTATTATCGATCCTGTTAATCATCAGGTGAGCCTGAGATCCCCAGGTGTTTGGATCGTGCCAACCTGTATGCTCTGTTTACCTGTGTCGAGGTAAGTAATCTGAATAGTCTAGGCTACCTTATTACATGCTAACATTCCTGTATGTGTTAAATAATGGCTGTCACACTCAGCTACACAGTCTCACCCCAAGTAGTCAATATCTGAGTACCTTTGACCAGACTGCAATTTTTGACGTCTTGGGTATTCCTTCCACTTCACATTTTGACTATGTCCTCAAAGGCGCCCCCTTGTGGCAGCATAACGTCATTGAGGTTAGGTTTAGGAATAGGTTTAGGGTTAGGCCACATAGTCAAAATGTGACGTGGAAGGAATACCCAAGACATCAAAAATTGCAGTCTGGTCCAAGGTAGTCAGAAATTGACTCCTTGGGGTGAGACTGCGTTGCACTCACTGTTTGCCATTTGCCTGACTCCTCAGAGTGTGCCATCGAGGGTCGGGGGCACAGAATTAGCTTACTGCTGTTTTGCCCTGTTGTAGTTTTGCTTTCTTTTTCTGTTTGTTAGTTTATTTAATTTTGTCTGGTCGCCTTTCCACCCCCCCCTCCTCCGGTTTTGGCTGTCTAATAATAGGCCTAGTTAATGTGGGCTACGGTGTTCCCAGGTTATCTCCACCTGGCTCTAGGGCAGGCTCTCGTGCCTCTCAGTACACACTACTGTAGTATTTAAGTGGTGAAGTGCACACATGGTTCCGAGTTATTGTTTGCAGTGCGTTGACTTACGGATTGAATCACTTGCTTGTGGTGTAAAGACTTAGCCTACTGATTGAATCACTTGCTTGCAGTGTATAGACTTGCTGATTGAATCACTTGCTTGGCGTGTGAGCCTATGCGCATGTGTAACCATAGGCATCTTTAGGCTACTGCAGACACTGGTTACTTGCTCTGACAGCTTGGTGTAGGCCTACTGTAGTGGACTTTTGGTGACAGCCAATTCAGACCTCCCCCCTCTACACAATTCCGTTCCCTTTTTGTTTTAGGCAGTGCAGGAGTTTTTAATTTATGTTTATTTTCTTATTTTAAATATGTATAAATGAAGAAATATTTTATTTTAATACAAGAAGTACACGTCTCTGTCAAAGTCTATCCGAACCTGTTGCGTCTTGGTTTTATCACTGGTTAGAGTCAAGGTTTACTCTGGGTGGCGAAATTCCCCCAGTGGCGTAGTCGTGCAATTACAATTATCAATATTGATGATAATTAATTTGGGAAAATTAACATCTAAAGTTCCACTTGGTTACACAAACACAATAAGAAGACACATCCTTGGACCAGGAAATGTTCAATCTACCTGCCTTGACTTTCTATGCATTTGCACCAATCAAGCAGATTGCTCTCACATAAGTCCACATAAGTACACAACATACATGCATACTGCACATACTTACCTCGACATAGACACAGGGATGCTGTTAGAATAAGGAATCCCACGTTAATATCCATGGTTGCTTCAATCTGGATTAGGAAACAATAAAAATGTCCAATGGAAAACAAAACAAAACAAAACAAACCCACAAATAATCAGCTGTGTCAATTCCAGGTTCAGAAAGTAAACAACCCTGCCACAAATTTCATTCAACCAGCCCTGAATCAGCTATTGAGCACAGGTAAACAATTTCTGCGTCCTAAATCGAGCACTTGTGTCACTGCACTGGTGCCTAGTGCACACACTAAGTACATATTTTGTTGGAAAATTTGGAGCACATCGATGTGCTCTTACTCTACGTGACAGACTAGCATAGTATTAGCTCGTCATAATATTGGTTGGCTACTGTTTGCATAGCACAGCTTCTCAAGCTTGTATTTACATTTGCTTCACACCAAAGGGCAACTATTTTGCATACACGTACAATAGCCTACTTGGCTTAACATGAAGAGGTTAGCCTTCTCATTAGCCGACTCTTCAACTGAACTGAATGTCACAATTCTTCCGTTACAGAAACAACATGGCGGCTGTTTACTGCTCAGTGTCACTGTTCATCGTTCACACACTGCATTTTTGACCGTTATTAGGTCATTCTCCGGGTCCTGTTTACAAGTGTGCCATTTCATACATCAGGCCACGTGTTACTCAGTGAAGTCACCATGCTGGAAGTAAACTGTGGCCGGGTTTTTATTTCTGGACTGGACTTTTGACACCTCTGCAAAGAAACACTATATATAGATTGTGTGGTGTTGACTTCCTGTTTAGAGCTGTTCTCTTCAAGCTGTTTTCGTGGCTTCCAATCATGTTCAAATAAGGTCAGATAATGCAGAATAAAAAGTACCCGGCCTACTCCACTGGCCAACCAGTGACAACTGCTGATGGTGAAGGAATTTTGTCTGCATGCAACACTGACAGCTGGGGGGGGGGGTCACTGAATGAAGGGAGCCATTGTCTACATCAAAAGGATTGACTATTATTGAAATGTCCAGGTTTTATTTTCTCCGAGTGGCAAACCAGGCCCGTAGCCAGCCTTGTGGTAGGGGGGAATCTTTTCCCCCCGAAAGTGGACTTCATTTGGCTACCTATTCCAATGTCCCCAAATACACGAGCACACTTCAAATATTTTAATTTAGACATATTTTATTCATTATGAGTTTGCTGTGAGTCTGTTGCTGTCCTTAATTGTTTGTCTGTTGCTCCCCATTCTTAACATAAATGGACATGAACTGCTTCAAATTACTGCTATCTGACAGTTATTTTCATTGTTGGCCCAGTGTTGGGGGGTTCGAGTGGGGGTGGGGGACGGGAGGGGGGGTTCAAACGAACCCCTCTAACCACCCCTGGCTACGGGCGTGCAAACTGACCCATGCTTCCCAATAAGTTATCATCATCCCAACAGCAGCCTCATCACTGGCTATTTTTATTCAAAACTTTTGACATAATTTGGCCCTTTTGTGTGTCTCATCTGCTGTAGCTTCTCATTACAATATTATGTATAAGGTGTGCGTATTTCTCTGTACTTTGAGGACCCTCTCGAAAACGAGATGTTCATCTCAAGGGTCTATCACAGACGTGGGCAAACTCAGGCCCGCGTGCCACATGCGGCCTGCTGAGCCATTTCATGTGGCCCGCAGAGCCTTCACAAGAAAGACGACTTTTAAATCCAAATTCATTGGGGTCACTCAACATTCTTAAAATGGCTACCTAAAACAGGGGTTTTGCCACCTTAACCCTCCTGTTACCCTCAAATTTTGAAACATCCGTGATCCTTGGGGTCAATTTGACCCCAACCACTTATATGTCTTATCATTTGAAAAGAAAAAAGCAACTTTGATTATCAAGTATAGTATCTATCTATACGATATGGTTCAATTTGACTGTAAAAGAAATACATATTCCCAAACATTCAGAAGGTTTTTTTTAACCCTCAAGCGACCGGCCTGTTTTTGCGACTAATCTGACCGAGCGGGGTCATTTATGACCCCAAGGAGTTTATATAGAAATACCACTATATAAATTATTTTTTGGGGTTCATTGAAATTTATTTACATCTTACACATACTTGTCCCTCATCTAAAGCAAAAAAAAATGAATTTGAACATTTTATTGTTTTGCTAAAAATTAGTCAAACTTACATACGTATATGCTAAATATGATGTATGCCCTCATTTGCATATGTAAACATCAAAATACAAAAAACATCCAATACATTTTTTCCTTCTCTCATCATCAGTAATCATGGTGAATCATGGTGATATCTATCATTTAATTTTTTTTAGCCTATTCACTTGTAGTAGTCTTACCATAATAATACAGTATATTTATGCTAATTATGGGAATTGCTCAAAGTGAAACTTTGGGAAACCAAGCTAAATTCTATCCATTAGGCCCATATGACATTTCTGCAATAAAACTTTAGGGTACTCAACATTTCTGGGTTCATGAAATCACAAGATCAGAGAATATGGTAATTTACATAGACAAAACCATGTCTCAAACATATAACCTTATGCACACTCAACATTTCTCTTTTTTCTGGACATTGTAGCTGTGCAAAGGTGTCTTCCATATGTATTAGAGCAAATAAATGATTCAACTGATGCTTCAACCTTTGCATAGCCATATAATATCTGAACACTGAGCAGACTGGACTCTATTATGGACAATCAGCATCACCCCCTTAACGCCACCTTCACTAACCAACTGAGTCTGTTCAGTCACAGACTCCGTGCTTTCACCTGCAGGACAGACAGGCTAAGGAGGTCCTTTGTCCCTTGGGCCATTCAACTGTTTAACAGTATACAGAAGGACACTAAGAAGGACATCATTATTGGGGATTGGACTGCCTGAGATGCCAGAGCTGGCCCAGATCTGGAACCTCTTGATATGTGTGTGTGTCTGTGTGTCTGTGTGTGTCTGTGTTTGTTTTTATGTAGCTACTTGACACCTGAATTTCCCCCTGGGGATCAATAAAGTTTCTCTACTCTTCTCTACTCTAATAAGGAAAATTCTAAAAACGCCATTGATTTCTACACTGATGACTTGTTTCCTCCCTCTTTGTTCATCAGGATTACTTCCATTTCATATTATCATCATGTGTCTAGGACCACTGTGCCATGATATCAACAAATATGGAGCAACAACAGAGGAAATGCTACTTGGGTGCCCTCACAATGTGCTTTGTTGGCTATCGCAGGGGTGCCCTATTTATTTATATATTTGGTAATATATATATATATATATATATATATATATATATATATATATATATATATATATATATATATAACTGGCATAATATAAGCGATGTTTCAAATGAAAATTTTTAGGGATATTTTAGGGATACATCTATTATCACTAATACATACAATGTGCCTGTATAAGTAACTTATAAGGCATGTACAAAGCAAAATCAAACATTTGTTAGGCATGTATTCGCAAATGTCTTAGTAAGGTCCTACTCACGACACTCGCTTGGTCCGACGCTGTCACAAAGATGCATGTGGGGTTTTCTGACAGCGGACTGTGGAAGTGATCACGAGAGTCATCGTTCACTTACTAAAGACTCACATAAGCGCCATCTGACTCGGGACCGTGATTAATTAAACTTTTAATCCTACCTGGAGCCCCTTTAATAAAGGCCATTTGGCTATTTTCTAAACAACCAAGAGCCTGTGTATAAAAGACACTCTAAAAGACACATCACAACACAACACAACAAATCAATGTTCATTAGAGTTCATTGCCATTCCCCACCGTTTTTGACCACAGCCCGTAGACCTATGGCTTGTAAGATGCTCAGGTTGCCCTTTCTTTCACAAAGCTTTCATGAATTTGATTGAGGCCATTGGGGTTTATCTGTCAATTTTCTATAACAACAGACAGTGTACTGTAAAAGGTGTTCTACAATACAACACCAGCACCAGAAGCTCTTTTTCTGGTGTGCGTTTTGCACCTCCACTCATCTACAATACAACACAACATAAACAACAAAACAAAAACATAACAACAAAACACTGTTCTGAAGTCCATTGTCGCAGTTCCCTGCCCGTTCTGAACACGGTTGATATGCTTACGGTTTGCAACAGGTCACACTTTCCTTCTCAAAGCTTTAACAAAGGAGGCTACTCACCTTGCTGGACATACGATAGGCCTATATGTTAACTACTTTATCAACACCTCCTGCAGATGAAGGCTACTGTATATTTTCAGCTCAGATCTAAAATCAATACTTCTTGTCTCACGCGCGCACACAATTCTCAGTTGTCGAGGGCAAGGTGTTGATGCATGTATATTTAAGGATATGACTTCACATCCTGGACTTATTTTAGACAAGGGGTGGATTTTTTTAAACCAGTTGCTACTTTAACTACATTAGCTACTTTGTTGTTTGCTATGCAATGTCCCATTGGCAACTACCCAAGTTACTAACTGGCGAACAACTACGCTTCCGAGAAACACACCCCATGGCAGAAATACATTTTGCAGACATGGTATTTCACTGTATATACTAAAAGATTCTACTGATGTCAGTAATAAAATCTCAAAACTGTAAGATCTCCTTACTGATACCATCCTAGCCACATTTGACGTAGAAAGCCTCTACAAAAATATCTCTTATGGTAGTACAGCACTTTAATATTTGGCTATTTGCAGAACCGCATGGAGGCGGAACTGCCTGAAGGTATTACCTTCAAATACCTTCATCTGTGATCATGGCGTCATCAATCCTCAGATTAAATTTCTTTTCTTTCCACAAGGGAGAGTATTAGCCTACCTCCAAATGAACGGCACAAGTATGGGGACTAACTTTGCCCCCAGCTAGGCCTATGCAAATTTGTATGCGGGACATACACTACTGGACAACAGTTTATTTTCAATGAGGACAGAAACCTGTTCTACAGTCATATCATTAGATACTTTGGGTATTTAGACGATGTTCTTTGTGTTTTTAAAAGGTCTCAAGATGAGCTGAATGCAACATATTTAAATGTTGAAAGACTGTGGGAAAAGGAACTAAGTAACAAAAATGATGTAAGTAAAAATTCAGGATAACTCCATTCAAAATACAAAGCAGACACATTTTGATCAAGTATTAGATGTCATCAGCGATGTCGTGTCGACCGCGTACAGCCACCGGGCTCCTGGAATGCTAAAGACAACAAGAAACAATGTGTCAAAAACTCAAAAACAGCTTCCCTTTTGTTAGAGTAGGCTATGTATGTGTAGGCCTATTTGCATTTATTCTGTACATGTCATAATGTGATGTGGTGCACATGTATACGTACATTGAGAGTCTCATAGTCGGGTGATCTCTCTCTGAGATTCAGAGCCTCGTACGTGTTGCGGTCCGAACCAGAGTCCTACAGACACAGACATAGATCATAGTACAGTAGGCCTAAAGTATGTGGCAGTCATCAATACTGCATGTTCATCTAACGTGTCAACAGAGGGCAGCAGTATCTGTAAAAAAAGTTTTTATTTAAAATAGAGTCTTTTATCAATTTTATCACACCTGACTTTGAGTTCCCGAGTTCCTCATAACTGTGTTTTCGCTGAAGAAAGAAAGAAAGAAAGAAAAAAAAGTTAAATCATCCAGGTCTTTATCAATCAAAATCCATCCCAGAATGATTGTCACGTTTAAGACGTTGTAGTTACTCACAATTTCCTCTTCATGAAAACCACCAAAGCAGCCAGGGCCATGGCATTCAAGACAGCAAGAACACACGCCACTACTGCTATTAGGCCTATTAGCAGTCCATTGTAACCTTATACAATATAAACAGACACAAAGAGAGAGAGAGAGAGAGAGAAACACACACACACACACACACACACACACACACACACACACACACACACACACACACACACACACACACACACACACACACACACACACACACACACACCACAGACACACACACACAGCGTAATGTGTATAAATCAGAAAATGCAGATGATGAATTTCTATAGCAGTATTGGAGAAGACATTTCAATACATTGCTGTTCATATGTTTTTCATTCTCCTACCTGCAGTGGCGTTCCCATTGCTGTCGGAATGTACGCCGGGAGGTCTGACCGTTATTATCTCTTTCAGCAGAAAATGAATATATCACACACACACAACCACACACACACACACACACACACACACACACACACACACACACACACACACACACACACACATACACACACACACACACACACACACACACACACAGAAACAATAATGTTTTAGGTCCATAAATCCATAAGAGTTATAGCGACCATGCAGAATGATTTTTGTGTTGACAGTGTGTGTTGACGTAATAAATAGGGCTACATTTACAATCAAATTACAAGTAAAAATGTAAAATAAGTACAGATACAACATATACAAATATTGTATATTGTAGATTGTTAGCTAGCGTTGTATTATTCCATGGACCGCCATGTATGTATCAGAGACTTAAAACAAGTCTAACAATAGGCCTACTGCTAACAAAAAAAAAACCTTGTGAATATGTACTTTGTATAGTCTACACATTTTGACATTAGCAAAATAATTTAAATTGATACTGGTTTTCTTTTTCTGGATAAAAGCTAATTTTACAGTACCTCCCTTTAGCAAGGTGGAGTAGAGTTGAGCAAAGGGGGGCAAAGTGGAATAGTAATATGGTGCTCTAACCACTACACCAAAGAGCCAGGCTCATTGGTGTGACAGTCAGAACACACCCACAAGCCTAGTGATGGTAACTCCATCACACCACCCTTGAGTTAAATGATTGAGGTATACCCATAGAAGCAGAACATTATACTAGAGGTGACACAGCAGTTTCCGACAGCACTGGTTAAGGGCATGGTGCCTCCCATTGTGTGCAGGTAGTGTAGGCACCTTCAGTCAATGCAAGTCAATGGAGAACACGCCCACCTCTGTCAAAAAAAACCTGTGTGAATATGAAGTAACACATTAATCAAAGACCAGGTTTTAAATGTCAGGCTAAATATCTACTTAGTTGATAAAACATATTTGAAAATCAACTTATATTTATTATGTAGATATTTAGCAACACACTTCAACTATTTCCCTTGTATAGTGTGTTGATGGACATTTTCAAATTATTAAAGCATTTTTTGTCAGAGGTGAGCCTCCTTCTTCATTCATTTCTATTTCTCAGGTCTACCTTAAAAAAATGGCTGCCATGGATTGCCATAAAAAGGGGGATGGGGTCACCTCTAGTCTATTGTTCTACCTCTATGGGTATACCTTTCTACTCTTCTTCCAGCTTCTGTCGACACAATTTATACCTCCAAGTAAAAACCCCAACTCCGGTGAAGTTGGGATGTTTGGTAAACAGTGAATAACATCAAAATTCAATCTACCGGTATTCATTAGATGGAGAATAGTGAAAAGACAACATATTAAGTGTTAAAACCGAGAAAAAATATTGTTTTGGGGGACATATGTACTCATTTCTAATTTGATAAATCCAACACGTCTCAAAAGAGTTGGGACGGGGATCAGTGAAATTTAGTAAACATTCAAATAAGATAAAACAACAAAGAAGAACATTTCAAAATTAATTGTACTGACAGACAATATAGGTGTCCAGGTATAAGATCATCACAGAGAGGCTGAGTCACTCAGAATTAAAGATGCAAAGGGAATAATTACCATAGTTATTACATACATTTTTGAATTGCCTTTGATTTAGCATGATTGAGTGTATATAAGACATATTTTGGTTAATAAAATCATTGTATAGGTTCATGACATCATGAAATATATATTGGCTGTAGTCTCACTCTAATTCCTGGAGTGCTAGAGCTATTGAAAATTGACCATATTAAGAATGCTTAATGCATGAAAATGATACAGGGGTGTAACATTCTCCTAAGCACCTGAGCTCACTTGAAATAGACCCAGAAGACATGGGAAACTGTCCTTTGCTTACAGAAGTCAGCAGAAGTTGTAGAAGTCCATTCTTTTTGACAATAATAGAGCATTGCACATCCTGTGCTACAGTGAAAATGGACCATCCAACTTGTATTAGTGCTAGCTTCAAAAGTCAGCCTCCATGATGGCATGCGGGTGCAGTAGTGCATTGGTTAAGATGTTCTCACTCATCTGTAGAGTTAAATACAGTGCTGAATGGTATAAATAGGTTTTAAACAGCATGAAAAGCCACTCATGCATTATATTTTGAAGGGAGATCTTCGATTACTGCCACATAGTAAGGTCAAATTGCATTCTCTACTATGTTTTAACAGTTTGGCTCCATCATAAGGACCAGCAGGTGATAAAATGGTGGGTTTTTGGTCAAGACCTGTCACACTATAAGCACTACAGAAAGGAAAACATTGCAAAACATGACAAGGAATACACCCACAATTTAAGCTGGTGAAATCATGTCCAAGATAGGAATTAACACTGTTTTTTATATAAAATCATCTCATCGGTTAATGTATTTAACTGTTAAGTGTTGTCTTTTGTTTTGTTTTTAGTCTTCCTTGACATTTGCTGCCATTTATTGTCCCCGTCCCAACTCTTTTGAGACGTGTTGGATTTATCAAAATAGAAATGAGAACATATGTCCCCCAAAACAATCTTTTTTCTCGGTTTTAACACTTAATATGTAGTCTTTTCATTATTCTCCATCTAATGAATAGATTGAAAGTTTTGAAAATGATAGCATTTTAATTTTATTCACTGTTTACCAAACGTCCCAACTTCATCGGAGTTGGGGTTTGTAATAGAGAAATGGTGGACTATCGTTTTAAGGCTATATACCTCAAGTTCTGTCAAAAAAAACTGTGTGAATATGAAGTCACACATTAATCAAAGACCAGGTTTTAAATGTCAGGCTAAATATCTACTTAGTTGATAAAATACATTTGAAAATCAACTTGTAGATATTCATCAACACACTTCAACTATTGTCCTTGTATAGTGTGTTGATGGACATTTTCACATTCAAAGTCACGTCCCTGTGCACAACCACTTGTCCAGGTGCTGGTGATGTGCAGTAAGAGTAATCCAAGTAAATGAAAGATGAATCACCGCACACTGGTATCTTTGCTTGTAGTTTATTTGGTGAACAACGCGTTTCGCTACTGCTTCATCAGGTTCACTCTGACATTACGCATGTCACCCAAAGGTGATAAGGGTGATTACCTGGTCACATGACCTCACCCATATTCAACCACTCCACCCATTTAAGTGCTAGACAACACCCAATACTGGTTTAGGTATGTATATTATCACATCCTACCATTTAAATTACTATACAATTCTCATGCATTTTACCAGATAAATATGCTCACATCCCTGATATGTGTATCTATAATCATATCCACATAGAGTTCATACAATGCATATCGCTCCTCAGATGCAGGTTCGGGCCATTAGTAAATAAAAACACATGATATCAAAGTGCAAAAGTGCTAATCCCAATGTGCAAAAAATCACAGTATAATCAAAATCCTTTCTCCAAAAAATATTAATGTCCATATTGTAGTAGGTCTCTCATCCAGTCCGACATATTCATTTTTACATGACATATCCAACTCCTGAAGCAGGTTCATTAGTCAAAAATAGTTCAAGTGACAATCTTGATGTGGCATAGGCCCATCCATTAAAAAAAAAGGGACATTTACAGTGTGCAATTCAGCAGTGCATGCATGTTACAAGAATACACTGAGGTCCTGTAATTCATTTAAACCATGGGGTTCTACTGTGTTCAGTTCGTGTATCCAGTAGGCCTCTCTCTGCAAAAGTTGCTTAATTATATTGCCCCCTCTTGGTTTTTGTTGTATGCGTTCTATACCTATGAATTTCAGGGAACAGGTCGACATTTTCACATTAGTTAGACATTTTTTTGACAGAGGTGAGCCTCCTCTCCATTCATTTCCATTTCTCATGTCTACCTACAAAAAATGGCTGCCATTGCCGTGAAAAGGGGGTCGGGGTCACCTCTAGTCTAATGTTACAAATATCATATCTTGATTATTTGTGGCTATATTAAGCCAATTTGTGAAAAGCGGATGAAGAGGTCTTGCCATTTTGAGGTTCCAGAACTTGGAAATCGTCTATGCTTTGGGAGTTATAATTGGTTTTCCATCATATTTGGGAACTGTACGGTGTATTCCAAAAGTTTTAAGGCACTCAGACTTTAAATGACAGAAAAGGAGGGACTCAAAAACAGCTTTGGGACAAAATGACCATACGGTACCTGAGGTATCAGGCAAATCAGAGAGGGTCAAATGGGGAAATTCTAGGGAATTGTGTGAATTGACATGGAATGACCCTATAACCAACCACCAAAATTGTAATGGCTATGTCTTAATCTGTTACTTAAGGCCCTCTGTAATATCATAGCAATGTTGTTATAATGTAGTTGAGTATTTTCAGCAAATAGTGAATAGACCCGCCGGCGACCCCATTTGCAGTAAGAGGCTACAGCACAAGCATGCATGTGGTTCAATGGGAACAGCACAACTGCACCCTAAAACCATGCGCCTTGCCTTCTTCAGGGCAGGTGCATCTTCCTGGATCACCAGGACGCCCAGTAGCTCCCCTAGCTCCATCCTTTCCAGGAAACCCAGGCAACCCAGCCGGTCCCATAGGTCCCTCAGGTCCAATAGGTCCAGGAAGTCCAGGTTGAGCAGACACTGACATAAGACAAACACAATAAGAAGACACATCGTTGGACCAGAAAATGTCCAATCCACCTGCCTCGACTTTCTATGCATATGCACCAATCTAGCAGGTTGCTCTCATATAAGTCTGTGAAATTAACTCATGCTCTCACAATTTTTTTTCGTATGAAAATTATTAATTAAGCAGTATAGTTGCAGTACCTTTTTTGACCATTTCCAGCACAGTGTCCCTTTAACGCTCGAATGTGCTGTAGAGCTGTGCCATTGGCTTGATCAACCTCGATTTCTCTATGCACACCGTTGTGTGCAATATATCTGATCTTTCTTGCTAATAATGTGTATCGTATATGTCAGTGGCGTCTTTTGGTCATAAAAATTAGGGAGGACAAGGAGATGGTCAGTCGAATAGATGTGGGTAAATGGGGTTAATAATGGCAGATGTTTAGTATTAGGTTGTAGGCCTACTAACTTAACTGATATGGCATTGTGTTGTCTGGAAAGCTGATTTGTGACATCTATAAAATAATTGCAACAAACGTCGTATAATATATTATCATACATAATTGCCCAAAGTGTTTGAAGGGAAAGTAAGAGAGTGAAGGAAAATATTAAGCTTATAGAAAGTTTATCTATCTATAGTCGCCCATATCTAACTTTTGACCAAAGGCAGCATGGTATTTCACCCTGTCAGTTGTGGTTTTTTTTTAACCATACTTCCATAGACACAAATTGACAATTCTGAAGACACTAGGAATGCCTCCATTGCGTGACTTGTATTGCCTAGGCCTAAGGGTTTTAAACTCAACTCCTTCCAACATATTCTTACAGATTTTTAAACATTATTAGTAGGGTTGGAAAAGGGGGTCCACGCGCACCCCCCGGCTTTTTTTACGCCACCTGATTTTTTTGTATCTTTAGAGTGTCTACCTCCAGAATCTGCCAGGTGCCAAGCTGAAATAATGTCCCATGGCATTTTGAAAATGCAGTTCAAATGTTGTCAAATGTCAAAGACAAGAACTTAATATCATTCATTGGGTCAACATTGTATGGGGAAATGTGTTAATATCTCTGTATGATGTTTACATCCAAAGTTATGACCCATTCTGTATCATTGTTTCAATCTGCCGGTTTCCAGTCAGGCGCATTAAAAGGTTAAAAATGGAGACTGTGGGTCATTATTTCAGCCTAAACCCCGATATAATAGTCACATTTACACTGCAAATGATAAAGGAATAGCAGGTGGTGGACAAAAAGACAATAAAACTCAAAAGAATGAAAAGATACTTGAGAGTCTACATATTTTAGGCCATTTTATTGCCGATTATGACCAAAAATGCTGTTCAAATGTTGTGAAATGTCAAAGACAAGAACTTAATATCATTCATTGGGTCAACATTGTATGGGGAAATGTGTTAATATCTCTGTATGATGTTTACATCCAAAGTTATGACCCATTCTGTATCATTGTTTCAGTCTGTCGGGTTTCAGTCAGGCACATTAAAGCAGTGTTTCCCAACCAGGGGTACATGTACGGTGTACCACTAGGGGTTCGCGGGCACACCTCAGGGGGTACGCAGAAAAATGTAATAATAGCACATGTATATTGAGGAACAAAGCATGAGTGAGGGCCTTGGTACTCATCATATGATAAAACGGCTCAGGGGGTACGCAGGACATAAAAGGTTGGGAAACACTGCATTAAAGGGTCAAAAATGGAGACTGGGGGTCATAATTTCAGCTTAACGATATTTAATACTCACATTTACACTGCAAATGATAAAGGAAGAGACAACAAAACTCAAAAGAATGAAAAGATAATTGAGTGTCTAAGCTTACATATTTTGGGTCATTTTATTGCTGTTTATGAGTAAATATGCTGTTTAAATGTTGTCAAAAGTCAAAAACAACTTAAATTCATTCCTCAGGTCAATATTGTATGGGAAAATGTGTTAATTTGTGTCTGTATGTAGTTTATTTCAAAAGTTATGACCTATTCTCTGTCATTGTTTCAATCTGTTGGGTTCCTGTCAGGTGCATTAAATGGTTAAAAATGAAGGCCATGGGACATTATTTCAGCTTGGCACCTGGCAGATTCTGGAAGTAGACACTCTAAAGATACAAAAAACCAGGTGGCGTAAAAAAAGCTGGGGGGTGCGTGTGGCCCCCCTTTCCAACCCTACTATATAAACCCCTTCCATTATCTTATTTTTAAAATCTTATTTATGATCCATAACATGGTACATGACCTACGACGTTGTGGACGTCTATCCGTTTTGCTTTTGACGGTACCTGGGTCGAGAGCGACAGCTGTGGAAGGAGGAGCAGGCGAGCGTTGTCTATGGAACGGCGTGTGTCTGATTATTGGCTATTTCAATTAAACAAGGCCGACAGGCGGACAACAGATGCGTCCCTCTATGCCAGTTCCAACCTTTTTTCCCCCAAACGCCCCGCTGGCCTCCTCCTAACCCGTCAACGCCCATCCCCCCCCTCTGAGGATGTGCTTTTTGTTTATTGGTCATAGCCTATTGCCCATGGAAACTCCAAATAATGTGGCAGGCAGCGAAATGACAGTGACATTGCAGTTTAGGCTATAATAAGGCCATCATGCTTGGATTTGGAAAAGAAGCGTCTAATTTCACATAGATCAAGTGGCTACATTACAAATTACCAGATATTATTAGTAGGTTATTTATCAACCTTTAGTAGGCTATCACGCCATTTCAGCATCATGTGCATGTGGGAAAGAAACTAAACATCGCTGTGATGCCGTGGCTGGCCACCACGTCATCACGGCGCCTCGAATGGCGTTTGCCTTGAACTTGTGAGGCGCCATTTCCTCATTCAAACTACCCACACGGATTACTCTCATCAAACCGGACTTTCAAAGAACTTTTCTGCCGTAAGCATTCACCATTTCACTACCGTTGCTGTTCTGTTTACTGTTAACATGGGTGCACACATTGTTGCCAGTTACCGAACGCTCCACTTGCATACATTTCAGTTACGAACACCCAAACACGCAAACATTCCATCCAAACATTCTACATGCTGACAAACACCACACGCATACACAAACATGACAAACTTCACCCCTGTTATCATTTCTGTTCAGTATTTCACTTCAGTTAAACTGTCATGTTGTTATTGTACCATTTTGAGCTAGTTAGCATGTCTTACCTGAGTAGCAGCATCTCTCCAGCCAAAAGAGTCTCCACTCGCTCTGACAAACAGATAAACACTGATGCTGGGCTGTAGGCGCGTTCGCATACACATTGGTTTGCTCTGTTTGCTATTATTTTTAATTTCAGCATTGTTTATGATTTCCTTTGTCTTCAGTATGTTTATTTTGAATTCCTGTGTTGGGATATTTGTTTTGGTTCGCATTATTTTGCTGTATTTGGTTTATTTTTGTTACTATTGTGTTTAACCCCCATCTTAGTGTAAAGGTGGTATGCTCCACCGATGGGCACGAGCTTTCACGCTCTTTAAGAACCTACGGGTTTTCAGTTCAGGTTAGGCCAGCAAGGAGCACACACCTGTTATGGTAGGCTCTGCTAAACTCAGTGTCTGAGTATTGGTTTGTGACTGTTATTGCACATTCCCTTGGCCTGTTGTTATTTTCTGCTGCTTATAGCAAATATTATTTTGACTTTGATTTATTGATTTATTTCTGGATGTAGAGTCCTTAGCATTTATTTTTATTTCTTTTCTTCATCTTTTTGACCCACGTGTCAATTTATTTTTGGATTTTATCCTCACTGTAAATAATAGTGCACATTGGTGCTGAAAGTGGTTTGGGAAAAATAAACAAAAAATCAACGTTGAACCCAGTTCCTGCCTACGCCTCTGCCTCTCACTTGACCGCCAACACGGTACCTCTTAACAATCGCCAAATAGCCTAATAAATAAATAAAACCGTTTGGGTGAATCATGCACTTATGGGTTCACCCTTTGGGTGAATTCAATGCCAGCTTTTCACCGTCAAGGCACAAAGCAGTGAGCTTCAGTGGCAGAGTTTACCAAATTCATACGACTGCAAACCAATGACGAATCAAAGGACGCGTTCTGTCCCGTGCTCTCTCTCTGAGCGCAAGGGAAAGCACCTGTGGGGTCCACGCGCCCGCCAGCAGAAAACGAATCTCCCTTGCAATATGTCCGAGAACATCAGTAACACAGCGTATGTGAAATGCAAATGGCCCATCTGTCTACTTGTAGTTCGAGAACACTGACTACTCACTGAAACGTAGTGGCAGAATGTTTGCAAACTCACGTTTAGAGGAAGAGCTGTAGCGCTGCTGGTCGCCTGTCAACTTATTACGGTTCCATGTCGTGGAGCGTTATGCAATGCAAACGCCCCTTTATAACATCTGTGTGAAATACTGCCTGCCGACTTCTAAATCGTTAATTTCCATTCTGATGAACCAAAATAGCTGAGCACAACGCAACACTATCAGCCGAAGTGTAGGCCTATCACAAGACCGTGAACATTAAGTGGTGTTGGTGTGCTGTGGAGAAGGAACGAAGTTGCCTACCACTGTCCAAACGCAAAACAATGCCGAAAATTGAATGCACCCCTCAGTTGTCTCACAATGCCATCAGCTTAGCCTTGCCGATTTGGTAACATATCGTATACGTTTTGACACGCATTCGCTCCAGGCCAAAATGCCTCTCTGCCTCCGCCTTGTGGACACAGGAAGGAACAATTGAAGGAATGCGTTTCAGACAAGGAATGCGTTTCAGACGGACGGACGGACGGACGGACGGACGGACAGACCCTCTTATAGAGATACTGGGACGCATCTAAAAATATGTCGTTGATTACTTTGTAAATCCGTGCCTAGTATTCCTAATTCCACCCAAATTATACTACCTAACATGATGTAGGCTACATGTTGGAAGTTTAGCCAGAGACGTTTTATGAAGAGGTTAAAGCTTCGTGCTGTCATGTTTCTCGTCTTGAGGAGCGAGAAAAGAACGCCAGTCTAGTCAGTACATTCACAAGCATTCTTATTCCCATTTGTAAATAACCCTCTTTTTGGGGGAAACGCATGAAGGAGAAACGCAAAGACAAGCATTGAGACCATTATTTGTGCAAGTAGGACATGCTGAAACAAGACCACCTTTTAAAAATGTTGGTGATGGTCCGACCAATTGAATCATGAACGCGATTTGCATCCGTGCTTCGCTTGCATTGTGTAGTGATCGAGTGACGTGACTGATATAACCACACTGACCTTTCCATCGGTTTTCAATCTAAATCCAGGGAGTGATATTGCACGATTCACAACATGAAAACAGTTTATATTTCCTTCGTATTTATTAAAGGTTCATAAAACATTCGCCAATTAAGTTACTCCACACTTTCCACTGTCTGCTGCCGCATTCTTCTCACATTTGTGATTTGTATATCGTTGTCATGACGACCGAGTCCATGCTTGTCGTCTGTCAACCAGCAATAGAACACAACATAATACAGGCATAATACAATGCTGACAGCACAGTCGAACTAGCCTGAACGGATATAACATTCCCCCCCCCTCCTACTGAATTTCAGGCATGAAATGTAGAGTCAAAGTCCTCCAAATATGCAGGACGGGATCTAGTGCGAACGGGCCTAGGGGAGGCAAAAAGCTGTGACTGGGTGGTCTCAGATGCACTGGTACTCACTGTCAGGGGCAGGTTGGTAGGTGAGCTGGTGGTACCAGTTATCGGTGGCAGGTTGGTAGGTGTACCCGTGGTTCGCTCAGGGGCTTTCTGAGGTACCAGTTCCGGTGCAGAAGTATCCAGCCCACCTAGAGAAGTGGTATGTGGTGTCATAGGCGGTGTGAGAATCGGAGCTGCCACTTTGCGGAGGCGGCTTGCATGCCACCGGCTGCCGTCGCTGAGCCGGAAGGTGGCTGAGCCTAGCTGACTTGGAGAGGGGCTGACCAGTATGAGGCGAGTTTGTTGCCTCTGTGGGGCCTGCGGACCCTGACCCACTCCATGGGTTTGATGTCAGGGGTTCTGGCGCGTGCTGAGTGGTCGAACGCCTGCTTCATACGCCTCTGCTGACGGGCAACCGAGGCCCTGACCGTGGGTGGTGGCCTCTGGGGCATTTCAGGGCTCAGTCTGTTCAGGGGAAGCCGAAGCTCGCGGCCAAGCATGAGGGATGCTGGGGAGACCCCTGTTGTAGAGTGTTGGGTGGCCCTGTAGTGGAGTAGTGTTTGACGTAGAGCCTCTGGAAAGGCCCAGCCCTGGACCAGGTGTGCCCTAAGGCTGTTTTTCAGTGACTGGTGGAAGCGTTCAACCCCCCCATTAGCTTGAGGGTGGTAGTACGCTGTACGGATGTGGCGGATACCTTTGGCCTTGAGGTATGTGGTGAATTCAGCCGAGGTCAGCTGTGGGCCATTGTCGGTTGTGATGGTGTTTGGGAGACCCCAGCGGGCAAAGAGAGAGTCGAGGAAATCAATAATGACTTTAGAGGTCACTGAGCCGGTGGTCATGAGCTCGGGCCATTTTGAGTGAAGGTCATACGCAACGACCAGGAACCGTTGGTGGTGAGGGACACCCTGTATTTCCCCGCAAATGTCCAGCTGTAGGTGGTCCCAGGGCTGAGTTGGCCAGGCCAGTGGTCGCAGGGGTGGGGGTGGCTAGTGACCTGTCTTGCCACTCAGGATGCAGGCAGTGCAGTCTTTACATAGGGCCTCAATTTCCTCGTTTATCCCAGGCCACCAGACCAGGCCTCTGCAGCGCTGCTTCAACTTCACAATGCCCAGGTGGCCCTCATGAGCCATGACTAGAACACGTGCCTGCAGGGCACTAGGGATGACTGTGCTGAGGCCACGTGCTACACAAGTCCCATTCCAGCAGGACAGCTCCTGCTTTACCCTGGAGAAGACCGACAGCTCCTCCGGCACCCTGTGAGGCCAGCCATTCTGAATGTAGTCACGGAGCTGGGAGAGGACAGGATCGCTCTCGGATGCCTCTTTCAGCTATTGTAGTGATACCGTGGTCTGTAGTGGCGTATGTAGCATCTGGACAATGTCCTGTTCAGCACGGTCGGTGTCAGTGTGTGTGTATGTGATAGGGTGCGGTGTGACAGAGCGCGACAGCAGGTCAGCCACAACATTATCTCGACCAGGGGTGAACTTGAGGTCAAAGTTATACTGGTGGAGGCGGTCGGCCCAGCGGTGTAGCCGTAGTGGTCTGTGGCCTGTCCCAGATGTTGAGAGTAAAGCGGTTAGAGCCTGGTGGTCTGTTCTAAGGGTGAAAGCGCGGCCGTAGAGACACAGGTGCCACCTCTCGCAGGCCCAGATGCAGGCTAATGCCTCACACTCACCCATGGAGTACCGCTGCTCAGTAGGACTGAGTGTCCATGAGGCGAAGACGATTGGTTTCTCAACACCTCCCTGCATCTGTGACAGCACTGCACCGATGGCTGTGGCCGACGCATCGCAGGTGACCAAGGTAGGGCTGTCAATGTTGAAGTGGGCTAGCACCGGGGCTGTTGTGAGCTGAGTTTTGAGTGAGTGCACAGCCTCAGAACACTCCGATGACCACGCCCACGGCTCCCCCTTATGCAGCAGCTGTCGCAGTGGCGCAGTGGTAGTAGAGTAGCGTGGGAGGAACTTCAGGTAATAGCCCGTCATCCCCAAAAAGGAGGCAAGCTGGGTGGCTGAGGTGGGCTCTGGGACGGCCAGAATAGCCTCCACGTTTGATTGCAGTGGGTGGATGCCGTTCCCTGACACGCGATAACCCACATACTCAATGGCTGGTGCAGAGAAGACGCACTTGTCAGTGTTGAGTGTAAGTGTGTGTTTGCTAAGGGCTGCAAAGACTCTGTGGAGGCGGTTGTCATGGCACTCAGGGGTGGCCCCATGAACCACAACATCATCAAGGTAAATGGCCACGCCAGGTATGCCAGCTAAGATCGATGCCATGACTTTTTGGAAACAGCTGGGGGCGGAGCTCATCCCAAAAGGCATGCGGGTGTAACGGAACACCCCAACGTGAATCACATAGGTTGTCAGGTTCCTGCTGCTGGGGTGGAGGGGCACCTGCAGGTAGCTTTGGTTGAGGTCAAGTTTGGAGAACACAGATGAGCCATGGAATTGAGCGGTGAGCTGTAGGAAGGGGAAACCTATCCTTGTTCACTGTGCGCATGTCGACGCAAACGCGCAGACCCCCAGACTTCTTCCTTGCTATCGCCAGATTTGAGACCCAGGGCGATGCATCCACAGCTTCAATGATATTGGCGTCCAGCAGCTGTTTGAGCTCAGTGGAGAGCTCATCACGGAGAGCCAGCGGGACACGGCGCAGGGGTTGGATGACTGGTTTGACGGCAGGGTTCAGCAGAGGCTGGTGCGCGAACGCTGTAAGGCAGCCCAGGCCCTCGAACAGTGACGGCCACTTCTGTTGCCATGGTGTGGTGACAGCCAGAATTGCAGCTCCCTTTGTGTCCACCAGGGAGAATCCCAGAGCTGAGAAGAGGTCCAAACCCATCAGGTTGGCTCCCCCCCCGACGGGAAACTTGAAAGGGAAAACTGGGCATGACCTTACTGCCGTACCCCACGGTCAGTTTAATAGACCCCACCAGGTCTATTTTTGCATCCCCATAAGCCGACAGGGAGGTAGTTGACAGGGGCAGTGCACTGAAGAAGGAATTGTATGTGTGCATATTCATGAGAGATACACTTGCACCAGTGTCCACGAGGAGTGGGATGCACACGTCATTCAGCTGCACTGAGCATGTTTTAAATGAGGTTACTTGTGAATTGACATTGTGAATGACAGTGGCATGGTGTGATTCAGCTGGGGCAGAGCGGCATACAGCAGCAAAGTGATTGCGTTTGCCACAGTTTCGGCAGATTTGTCCTCGAGCGGGACAGTGTTGAGCCCTGGACTGGTGGGAGGACGACCCACAATTATTACACGATTGTGGAGGAGGCTGTGTTGGAGGAGGCTGTGGTGAGGGAGGCTGTGGGCGTGGCCGCGAGCGAGTCTGACGTCGGAGCATTTGGTCGGCTGCTTCCATCTCGCTCTGGCTAGGCTCGGGTAATGGAGTGAGCGTGGGTGACGGTGTGGGATACGCTGCGGTTGCTTGTGGATTAGACAAGGCAGATGTGTATGTGGCTGCACTCTCTATTTGGAAAGCAATAGTCATCGCTTTTTCGAGTGTTAACTTATCATCTTCCAACAGGAGAGTCTCGCGCACTTTTGCATTGTTCGTACGCTCTATGAGCTGGCCGCTAATCATCTCATCCTGCAGTGCACTGAACTGGCATGCACTGGCCAATGTACGCAAGTTTGCTTCATACTGATGCACAGTCTCACTAGACAACTGATGCCTTTGACGAAACAGAAATCAATGCAAAAGGGCACCCTGCGGAGCTGCATAGTGGGCATCAAGAAGTTCAAGTGCTTTCTTGTAATTACTGACGGTACCTGACTCGAGTGCTCCCAGCACACGCTGACCTTCAGTCCCAAGCAATGCTGCAGCAGCGTTTTCTTACGTGCAGGCGCATCGGTCAGTCCCACTGCTAGTAGAAAAGTCTCAAAGGACTGTATCCTGTGGGTTCAAGGAATAGGTGGCTCAGCCGCCAGTGCGAGGAACGATGCCGGTGGTGGGAGATTTATGTGAGCCAATGTTAGGTTTGTAAGAGTGTAATAAATAAAGCACACGACACACGGCATGGGAAGTTAACTGATCGTGTTTATCTAGCTCAAACTCCCCGAACCCCGGACAAGACCCCAGCAATAGAACACAACATAATACAGGCATAACACAATGCTGACAGCACAGTCGAACTAGCCTGAACGGATATAACAATATGTTTTTATCGCAAAATAGCTATAAAATATATAATAAATATACTTTGTTTTCTGTAATTTATACTGGAAGATCTGGCTTTATTATTTTGAGGGAGGATCGTCCATTGGTATTGGTATATGCATTACCTGCAGGCCTACTGGACATTTCGCTCAACCTTTACGCAGCTAGTAAGCCTGTCTATTCTGTGACAGTTTCCCTTCATTAGGAGGAACAGTGTAAGAAAGAGGAGAAGAGGAAATTGGGCCTACTCCAGACGATGAGTGTAACGGTTGCAAGCATTAATTTAAAAGTGTTTTCATGCAAAGTGTTTTGATATATTTTTATAATGATTTTTATTTGTTTATTTGTATACTTACCTGTGTTTTGAGAGCGAACTTTTATTTTGATAACCTCAATGTGCGTTCGTGTGACGTAACACCCCTAACGTTCCCAGATAAACGTCAGAAGAACATTAGCACACCAAAGAATCGGCCACGGAAGATCAGCGCTCAGTTAAAGTTTCAATAAAGACTAGGGATGGGCATAGATTATTTTTCTTAATCTAGATTAATCTCACTGTAATTATAAACTGAATCTATATTAATCTATAACAAAATGGCTCATTCAGAATAGGCACGCTAGCGAAACAATGCCAANAAAACCTTGGGGTTTCTTAAGACAGATGGCGCATTAGACCAGAGCTCATCTTTTTGTTCCAAAATGCATCTCATCTTCAAAAAATGGTTATGTTGATACTTGGTGATGAAAAAAATCACTGCAATATGTGTAAAGTGTGTCCAATATGTTAGGAAGTATTTACAGTTATAAAATACTGAAATTTCAAAATGAACAGCGCCATAAGTTGTAGAGGCAAATACAGATAAATCTATCAAACATTTAGGCTAACAAAATTACCTCAACAATTCAGCATTTCTAATGGGCAGAGAGAGAGAGAGAATCTGCCACTGACTGTAAAAAGAGCAGCGGCTCCTTTAAGAGAGGGAGGACATCTGCGCGCAGTAAGCAGAGCAGCCCTCAGCAGAGCCAGGCTACTGGCTATCTAGAACCTGCAGCACTGGCACACGGCGGTTTGGTCTAAGCCTGACAGTTTTCAGAGTTAGAACGCCAGAGCAGTTACAACTCGAAATGAATTCAGTTTGCAAAAAAATAAATCAAGCGCGACAACCGCGAGAATTATTACCGTTTGACATGAGCATATCTCACTGAGTCGCAAATGTGCGCGATTGCAACACAAACATTCAGTGAGAGTAGATATTGACAGTTTCAGTTTGACAATCTTCAAAATGCACATCACACACGGAATGTTTGGCAAATATGGCACAGGCAAGATTTCTGGAAGTTGTTTAGGCAATGTGTTCCATGCAATGCGTGAGGAAATGTAGGCTATGTCGGGCTGGTGGCCTACTCACACACAATAATGTCTCTCTATGCTTCACCTCAAACAATAACGTCTCTTTAGTCTACCACTTATGAAAAAGCACTCAAACAACACCTACCACGGCAGAGGGATTAATGTTTTCAGCATGCAAACACTTCATATTTAGTAGGTCTGCTGAAGCAACAGGTGGAGAGGAGAAACGACTGGAGCGCAGTCTGAACGCGTCTGTCAATTAAACGCTAGTGACGTGCATACCCAAACTCCACACCTATATATTTGAGAATAGATTAACGTGCGATATTTTCTTTGTCGCGCGATAAGAGTCTCACATTATCGCAGCACGTTAACGCCGATAACGGCCCACCACTAATAAAAACATTAACATTGAACTTCAGGACTGATAAGGACAAGGACCAAAGTCACCAAGGACTTAACCTTCTCTCATTTAAGGAACCCAGCCAACGAGGTTTGTTTTGATTGTAATTTTCTTTATTCATACTGTAACGGTCTGGTATGTGTGAGCACTTTAGCTGACGCCATTTCTAACACTGTGTACTGTGTATGTTTTAGTTTTCACGGTTTTTGGGAGGTTTAAGAAGATGACCCAAAGAATAAAACCCGTTAAAGAAAACCTGCGTCTCGTTGTGCCTTGGGAGGAGTAACAATGAGGCTGAGAGTCCTCTGCACGGTGCCAGAGGGGTAGGTGATGACCTGGCAGGTGTAGCGTCCTTCGTCCGAGGTCTCCGTGTCCAGGATGAGCAGGGAGGAGTCCCGCAGGGGGTCTTTAGAGGCGAAACGCACTCGCGTGGCCAAGTGACCCACCACTGCCATTCAAAACATACACGTATACACACACACGCACACACACACACACACACACACACACACACACACACACACACACACACACACACACACACACGCACACACGCACACACAACAGCCACGAGTAAATTTAGACGTCAGAAGAAGAACTGCAAATTTTCATGCACAGCCTCTTTTTTTTTAAACTTGTTACCAAATGACCATGTGAGTGATTCTACGATTCCCCTACGCTTTTGGCAAAAGCAAAATGTCAATTATCAGTATTTTTTTTCAACTAAATGACCTAGATGTTTACATAGTGTATATATTTAAGTTTCCAAACAAACAAATTGCCAAGCTTAATCTTAAATCATTTGATAAATACTCTAATGAAAGCGAACATTTGCTTAATTATTTTGTCAACAGTGTTATGGACAAATACTATGTCATTTCAAACATATATAAAAATACTACAGAGTTGAAAAAATATATGTTTGAAAGTGCTTATGTCCCTTAGCAGTAATGTTGTCATTAATCTGTGCAACTGATATAGAAAATGTGATTGTTGAGCTTCATAAGTAGGATTTTATGAGTCACTGTGATACAGACTGACACATTTTTCATCATAAATCCCTGTAACGTCTGATTTGAATATAGTCACCCTCCTTACACAAGACTTCCTTCTCCAGAGATAATCCCTAGTGTATGTTCATAGGATTTTTCCAACACATAAGGGATCAATAGCGCAAAAACACTTTCAAAACAGTCAACCGTGTTACTCAACTGTGTTACGGTCAACAGTGCGGGGGAACAAGTCGGCACTTTTTTAGGAGAAAAAACAGAGCAGACAAACCCATCTCCCTAGAACACAAATTATTTTGTTTGTTTATCTGTCAATATGGATATAAATTGGCAAAAACATACTCCTCCTCAACTGTCATCAGTGTTGCCAGATTGGGCTGGTTCCCGCCCAATTGGGCTGCTTAGGATGGCCGTGTGCGGGTAAAAATGGCATCTATCAGAAAAACCTTCCCACTGCCATATAAATCAATAGAATTGGGCGGGTTTTTAGGGCGGATTTTGATCATTTTTTGGGCTGGAAATCATCAGCCTCATCTGGCAACCCTGACTGTCATACTTAATTGTAACACCATTGACGGTAACACTGTTGACATTTCAGCCATTTTTATGGTGTTGTGCTAACTGAGGACCTCAGAAGTTCCACCACAACACCTTAATCAATTCATGTATCTGTATGCTTTATCTGTGTTTTTCTACATGTGATTTCTAATTCAGATTCTTATGAATATGTTGATAACACAGTTGACAGGCAATTTTCCCGCTATGAGAACATGAAAAAGAATGGATTAAATTATGGAAGGATGGAGCACAAAATTTACCAAAAAGTCTTCCCGTATCCTGCCAAAGAGGTTATGACATCACGTGATGTTATTCGTATGGCCTAAGACCAAACCATTACTGATTTATGGAGGAGGTTTCAGACCGTGACACGGTTAACACAGTTTTCCTGGACACACACAAAATGGCAAATTTCATGTATAATGGAAAGGACAGTGGTCTTTCTGACAGTTTTGTCATATTGTGATGATTACTGTGAATCAACATTTGCAATCGTCTTGGGCAAAACAAGTTTCTTTACATGCTAATATGAAGACTGAATCTGACATTTGGAAAACAGGACGGCATGAAAACGCCCAAAACCAGTATTAAATATTCATTCTTGCTGAGGGAAATAATGCTATGTCTACACTTTCTGTATTATATGAAAGATAAATGTTTTCTAATGTCCAAAACATCTTTGGATGCAGTTATTAGTTAGTGAAATTGCCAAATAAAATCCACTGACTTAAAAGTGTAGGTGAATTAGAGAATCACTCATGTCTATATGTCTCTATGTCTGTCTGTAATAACCATGTTTTATTCAAGACTCAGTAATGTTAGCATAGCAATTCTGTTCTGATGTATTTGAGATTTTTTTTACAGCAATCTTGCCAGCAATCTCATTTAACTGTCAGCAATCTTAATGTGTGTAACCAGAGCGCTAAACATATTGCATGTGTGTATGTATGTCAGTGAGTACGCATGTACGTATGTGCGTTTGCAGGCATGTTTGTCATGGATTCCCTCTGCCTGCCTGGTAACTACACTCAATTGGTTCCAATCATCTGTCACCTTGCTCTCCACTCTCTCTGATTACCTCCACCTGTCCCTACTCTGCTCCACTCTGCTCACTGCTCTGCCTAATCACCCTCACCTGTCTCCACTCTGCTCTCTCTCACTCAGCCTCGTTACCTCTCCAGCTGCACTGCATTTGCCAGTAACCATACTCTGCATATAAAGCCCTGTGTTTCAGTCATTCCTTGTCAGATCGTCTGCAAGTTCACACTCATGTTACCAGTCTGCTCCTGCTACCTCTGACTCCTGTACCCGGACCCGCCTGAATTCTGTTCTGTTCTCCAACCCCGGAAACCCGACCCGCCTTTGACTTCGACTCTGATCTCTCCTCTGCCCCCGGTAATTTTGACCTGCCTTCTGCTTTACACTTTTGACTTGGATTTGCCCTGAACTGTGCCGCTGCCCTGTTTTCACCTGCTGTTGTGTGTGTGTTTTCCCCAGGACTCCCGGACTCCCCAGCTCCCGTGCTCGCTGCTCAGTTTCCTGGGGAGGCACACACACACAGCCCCTGGGACCCCTGGAGCCCCAAGACCCTGGTGACCCCCCGACAGACCCGAAACCCTGGTAACCCCCAGAAGCCCAGAACTTGGAACTCCTCTCCTTTCCCACTCCCCTTTCCCTAATCCAATAAATACCCTTCTGGGTTCGAACGCATCTGGTTCCTCCGTCTCGTACTTGACAATGTTGATCTGTTCCTTCTGTCTAAGCAATGTGAGCAGCGTTAATAAGCTTCAGAGAGCCGTTCATACTAGAGCGTGGCTCGGGCCGGTTTTTTCTGTCCGAGCCCGGCCCTCAGCCGACAGAAAAGTGATCAACCCCGACCCGAGCCCGAGACTAATTAAAATGTTTGTGTCCGAACCCGTCCGAAGCCCGAGACCACTGTAATAACAACAGAACCTGTGCGCAAGCAATATTTTCTATGTGGCCTCCTTCATACTCAAAATAGCACGTGATAAATAGCCAGGATAGGCAACTAGGATGAGGCAATTTGCTATAATTTACGCACGCATAGTAAGTATAAACACACGCATACATGTGACAGCGCACCTTATGTTTCTTTCGGTTAGACCAGAGATGTTGGGTGCTGTGATGAAATGCATGGGAGGGGCGTGAGAGGATAAGAAAGGCGAAAACTAACGAATACGGTTTGGATGCAGTCAGCGCGGCTATGGACGCATTTGTTACGTTACTGTTAGTGCAAATAAATCCCCGCGAGCCGGTGAAGATGCCACTCCTTGTCGTTAAGAAGGATGGGCTATAAGTTCACCCCGAAGAACAGTAGCCTGTTCGGCCCTCCAAGAGAATGTCATTTCCCCTGATGTCCATGCGGTCAATATAAAATCAGGAAAGGTTGCACGCGCATAGTTACAACTGTAGGCTACAGTAAAAGTGACAAGAATTAAGAACCTACGTGAAGGACATGAAATGTCACAGCGGACAAAGTAGTAACAGGAAACCTCTTCGCCCCTACCTTAGGCAACTCCACGTAGCGTGTGCGTCTTCTTTAATCCATATTATGCTCCTTGCTACCCCTTGCTGGAAATGTAATCCTTGGCGAGCAATGCAGTGACAAACTTCGTCATTTTATGTTCAACATTTAAGACAGCACCGGGCACTAGGCCTACAACAAAAGACCACGCGTTCACTGACAACTGTATTTGGCGCTTATTAAGAAAGCAAGTTGACTCGGCATTCCTGCTCGGCTGACTGGGAGTGAGCGTCCATGTTGCCACTGGTAACTGGCGCGTGCATACAGCCAATAATAATCACTCGCACGAGTAGCCTACCAACATTTTCATTTATGCATATTCAATTACTTATTTTTTAATCACAAAACTGCCGTTTGCATGAACTGAAATGTTTCCTCTGATTGCTTACAATTTTCACAATGTCTGTTTGGTTCAAGCCCGAGCCCGACCCGAGTCCGACAGATATTCAATTTTTTTTGTCCGAGTCCGGCCCGGCCCGTCGGGTTCCGACCCGGCCCGTCGGGCTTCGGTCGGGTTGCCATGCTCTGATCTGTGTGTGTGTGTGTGTGTGTGTGGTGTGCGGTGATGATGATGTGTGTGTGTGTGTGTGTGTGTGTGTGTGTGTGTGTGTGTGTGTGTGTGTGTGTGTGTGTGTGTGTGTGTGTGTGTGTGTGTGTGTGCGCATGTGTGTGTTCACCTGTCCCCTCCGTGTGGTGTGCAGTGATGATGAGTTCTAGGGATCCATCCGGCTGCTCCTTATTCCAGTTGACCTGCACCACGCTGGAGCCCTGCGGCACCTCATATCGGCACGGCAACCGCGTCTCCCGCTCGGCAACCGAGGTGAGGGTGTACGACTCCGGAGGCTCCACGAAGTCGGCAAACACACAACAAACTAAAGCAGAGAGAGAGACAAAACACTTTAGACTCACACAACAAACTACAGAAGAGAGAGATAAGACAATGTAGACTCACACAACAAACTACAGCAGAGAGAGAGAAGACACTTTAGACTCACACAACAAACTAAAGCAGAGTTAGTTAAGAGACTTAGGCTGAATCCCATTGCACCCAGGGCAGTCATGGGTAAGCGGTTAGGGCGTCAGACTTGTATCCCAAAGGTTGCCGGTTTGACTCCCGACCCGCCAGGTTGGTGGGGGGAGTAATTAACCAGTGCTCTCTCCCATCCTCCTCCATGACTGAGGTACCCTGAGCATGGTATCATCCCACCGCACTGCTCTCTTTGGTTGCCATTGAGGGCTGCCTGAGGCATAAATGCAATTTTGCTGTGTGCAGTGTTCACTTGTGTACAGTCGTGCTGTGTCACAATGACAATGGGAGTTGGAGTTTCCCAATTTGCCTTTCACTTCACGCTGTCAGCCCTTAGCCTTACCCTTTCCATGAAACGCACGTGGAAAAAAAATGTGCTTTTTATGTCAACCTAATACATGGAAGTCATAAAGGAATTGTGAGGCAACACCGCTGTCCTTTTTAATATTGTTGTACGAATAATTGCTAGCAATATCATTGGTTCCATGACTGTTGAGGGGCTGTCTCAACTCATAGGGTTTGCGTTTCAAGCCCGACTTCTTACTGCTCCGTTTGAAGGGACGAGGGCCAAGGGGAAGGCGTAGGACTGGGGGCAGAAATTAAAAATAGGACTCGGCCTTACAGACTCACACAGCAAACTACAGCAGAGAAAGCAGACAGAGAGAAAAGAGGGGGATATGTGGGATTAGGGGCTTTGCTACTACGGACACTACTGGCATAGTTGAAAGACTTGGCAAATGCATTTCTTTTATACTGATAAGTGTGGAATCTACAAACCCCAACTCCGGTGAAGTTGGGACGTTTGGTAAACAGTGAATAAAATCAAAATACTATCACTTTCAAAACATTCAATCTATTCATTAGATGGAGAATAGTGAAAAGACAACATATTAAGTGTTAAAACCGAGAAAAAATATTGTTTTGGGGGACATATGTACTCAGTGATTTTATTCACTGTTTACCAAACGTCCCAACTTCACCGGAGTTGGGGTTTGTAAACTCAGCACCCTCAGATATAAAGACCAAGCACATAGGCCAGGGGTGTCCAACTCAAATTGACAGAAGACCAAAGTCAAAATCTTTAACGAAGTCGCAGACTGAACTCAACAATTATTTTTTAAAATGTACTAAAATTGTGAGTGCATGCACTTCATACTCATAGTTGAATTCCACATACACTCTTTCCCATCATATTTGTTGGTTCAAATGTGTCTGCACATCATGTGAGACAGCAAATGTCATGTTCAAGTCATGTTATGCTATATATTGATGGTGTATGTGGGCCAAATGTAATAGACATTTGAAATGATCTCGCGGGCCGAATGAAATGGCTTGACGGGCCAAATTTGGCCACCGGGCCTGAGTTTGACATCCCTGACATAGGCCAACAATAGCTGACTCCAAGCCGGACACTCACTTATGCACAAAAATGCATATACACATATGGAGTGCTCACATATTAAAAAGCCAATTGGAGCCAATTTGGGTCCCCTAGGTAGGGGAAATTCTTTCTCTGCATTTATCCCATTTGGACTAGTGAATCACATTGAAGTACACACACTAGTCCGTAGTAGTGGGCTGCCTGCTGAGTGGCGCCCGGGGAGCAGTGTGGGGGTTAGGTGCCTTGCTCAAGGGCACTTCAGCCGTGGTCTGGTTGGGCACTGAACCGGGAACCCTTGGGTTGCCAGCCCAGTGCTCTAACCACTGAGCCACGACTGCCCCTATTGGCCTATACACAAACTGTACATACTGTACAACATACATATATATATACATACCTCGACATAGACACAGTGATGCTGTTAGAATAAGGAATCCCAAGTTACTATCCATGGTTGCTTCAATCTGGATTAGGAAACAATAAAAATGTCCAATGGAAACAAAACAAAAAAACCCACAAATAATCAGTGGTGTCAATTCCAAGTTCAGAAAGTAAACAACCCTGCCACAAATTTCATTCAACCAGCCCTGAATCAGCTATTGAGCACAGGTAAACAATTTCTGCGTCCTAAATCGAGCACTTGTGTCACTGCACTGGTGCCTAGTGCACACACTAAGTACATATTTTGTTGGAAAATTTGGAGCACATCGATGTGCTCTTACTCTACGTGACAGACTAGCATAGTATAGCATAGCATAGTATAGCATAGTAATTTTTTAAAAACAGTTAGTGAAAGAAATTGCCTCATGAATGACTTGTAGCATTATAATATGTGTGTTTCATTAATGTATTTCCTCTNTGTATGTTGTTTTGGATAAAAATGTCTGCTAATTATAATGTAGTAATGTAATTTTTTTGAAAAAGCTGCACCAAACTCAATCCCCCCCCCCCATAATAGTCATTAAAAATCCCTTCTTTGCATCTGCACTTGTTGTTCTGTATATTTCCCATGCACTTTGTATCTGCCAGTGATGTTGACTATGATTATGTCCTCAATTTTGAGTCGCTTTGGTTATAAAGTGTCTGCCAGATGTAATGTAAATGTAATATAATGTAAATGTAATGTAATAATGTATTAGCTCGTCATAATATTGGTTGGCTACTGGTTTCATAGCACAGCTTCTCGAGCTTGTATTTACATTTGCCTCACATGAAATGGTAACTATTTTGCATACACCTTCAATAGCCTGGCTTGACATGAAGAGGTTAGCCGTCTCATTAGCCGACTCTTCAACTGAAACGAATGTCACATTTCTTCCGTTACAGAAACAACATGGCAGCTGTTTAGTGAGCTCAGTGTCTCTTGGCGTGTCTCAGATGGCGCACTTGTGCACTTCGGGCACTATATTTCAGTGCATAGGGCGCTTTCAAAGTAAAATTTTGTTAGTTCAGTGCACTTAAAAGCGCTGCCCTAACAATGATGCCCTAACAATGGCGGAAAATGCAGTGCTTGAACGATGGGCACTTCACGCACTAAACCTTTTGACAATAAAACGGAAGAAACGTGACGTTCAGTTCAGTAGAAGAGTTTGGTCAACAGTCTCCTGTATTTCTTTAAGTAATGTTGCTGAGACACCAACCTTTTCATGCCAAGCCAAGTATTGTACACAAAATAGCTGCCAGTTGGGATGAAGAAAATGTAAATACAAGCACGGCACACTGTGCAATGTAAACATGCAATGTATTTTGGGGGGCAACCGCTATTCCGACATACCGCTATTCCGACATCTGCCATGCTGTGGGGTTAGGGTTAGGGTTAGGGTTAACGTGCTGGTATTCCGACAATAGACATCAATGTCGGAATAGCGGCATGTCGGAATAGCGCCATGTAACCGATATTTTGGGGAGCTAATGCTAGCTCAACCGTCACTTCCAGTCAGGGCAAAGTGCATAGTGTGCCGAGTTTTTCACAACACTAAAGACCCCCAGTGCACTGTGAGCACTGTGCACTGACTGTCAGTGCACTGCCATAAGTGCAGCATCTGAGACCCGGCAACTGTTCATCGTTCACACACTGCATTTTTGACCGTTATTAGGTCATTCTCCGGGTCCTGTTTACAAGTGTGCCATTTCATACATCAGGCCACGTGTTACTCAGTGAAGTCACCATGCTGGAAGTAAACTGTGGCCGGGTTTTTATTTCTGGACTGGACTTTTGACACCTCTGCAAAGAAACACTATATATAGATTGTGTGGTGTTGACTTCCTGTTTAGAGCTGTTCTTTTTTTTGTTTTGCCATTATTTCTTATTATTGACACAGGCAAGTCGCTTGCAACATCTGGCCCTTCAGTCAATATTCTATACCCAATGTGACCCTTCGGTCAATTAATAACTGCCCACTATCACCTAGAAAAGAAATTGAATTTGATTACCATTCTACTATCTATCACAACCGAGAACCTGTGTATAGAAGACCTTATGTGTATAAAAGACACATCACAACACAACACAAGAAAACAATGTTCATTACAGTTCATTGCCGTTCCCCACCTTTTTTGACCACAGTCAATAGTGGAGTGAAATGTATTAATCCCGAGGAAATAGTATTGTAAGATGCTCAGGTTGCCCTTTCTTTCTCAAAGTTTTGATGAATTTGACAGAGGCCATTGGGGTATATTAGACTATTTTCTATAACAACCGACAGTCTGTAAAAGGTGTTGTATTACAATACAACTAAACATGACAACACTGTTCTGAAGTCCATTGTTGCAGTTCCCTGCCCGTTCTGAACACGGTTGATGCTTACGGTTTGCAACAGGTCACACTTTCTTTCTCAAAGCTTTAACAAAGGAGGCTACTCACCTTGCTGGAGTCATACTAACTACTTTATCAACACCACTTAAATGTCTGTATGAGCACTGTCTATGTCCATACTGTCTTAAGTCCATGTATAAGTACTGTCTATGTCTATACTGTCTATGTCCTTACCTAGATTAGTCTATGTCTGTATGGGAAAGCAAGAAATGTAATTTCAAATTCTTTGTATGACCAGTGCATGTAAAGAAATTGACAATAAACCTACTTGACTTGACTTGACTTGACTCCTGCAGATATAGGCTACTGTATATCTTCGTTCAGCGCAGATCTAAAAATAATACTTCCTGTCTCAGTCAGTCTCAACCACACTGCCACACTGACAGCAATTGAAGAGTTCAGATGCAAAACCCCCTAACTCCATTTCTGAAGACCTGCACTTCTATATTTTTAGAGAACCCCGTTGTGGGTTTGGTTTACATTCATGTACTTGATAATACATATAAATAGTTATATTACATAAATAAAATAAACAAATATGCAATTTTGATAGCTTTGTATTAAATAAAAATGAATTAGGATTATTTTCTTAAATGGCACTTAGGGGGTTTTGCATCTGAACTCTTTTTACCTCGGCAATTATTACCAGTCCAGTGTAATGTTAACTTGCAATAAACACAGTGTTGCCAAGGAGGTTATGTTTTCGGTCGAGTTGGATTGTCTGTCTGTTTGTCTGATTGTCAGCAGGATAACTCTGCGAACATATTAACACATGTGAAAGGATTTGGATGAAACTTTGTGGAGTTGTTGAAAATGACGAAAGGAACATGTGATTACATTTTGCTGGTGATCCGGATCACCATCCGGTACCAGGACTTTAAAAAAAAAAGATTCTTCACCACAGGGTCAGCACAGACGTTTGAAATTGTTTTTGACCAGTCTGCAATGTGCAGTTAAGCTAAACACACAGAGTTAGGCCAATAAGATATTGACAAGATCACCAACACGCACGCACACACACACACAGCGTGCAGTATGGGAACATGCATGACACATTCACTCATAACACAAACAATGTCAATAGGGGTAAAAACTATACCGGAAAAAGCCAATACTCACCGCCTGCATGTGTGCACTACTTTTCTTTAAAGTGAAGCGATGGCTTCATGTGATTCAAATGGTAAATTCACGGCTATGACACCGGATTAAACATAAAAAAAAAAAAAAAAATTCCCTACAACACTGTTGCCAGATTTGGCCCCACTGGGCTGTTAGAGAGGCCTATCTGCAGGTAAAAAGGGTAGTGGGCAGGTTTTTCTGTAGATGTGTAGTCTTTTTTTAGAAAGTGCGCTCAACTCCCAACTGTTTCTTACAAGGTCTTAGGGTGCGAGCAAACAGCAAAGTTCATGTTTAGTAAAAAAGCCGCACCCTCGGGTGTAATTCTTGCCGTTTTAGCATGACAGACAGACATTTCGGCCTAAGCCGTCTTCAGAGTCTTCGGCATCAGCGTAAATAGCGTTATAGCCATAGACATCAATAGAATTTAGTTCAAATTGGGCAGGAGTTCATGCCTCCAGAGTCCAGACGGGTTTCGAACATTTTTGGGGCTGGAAATCATCTGGTCACATCTGGCAACCCTGAGGGCAAAAATCACCCGGCCAGTGACAGCGACTGATGCAATGGACTTAAACCAGAAGTGAAAATCCAACGTTTACGTCCGCAGAGCCTTGAGACATCCTCACAGCACGCGATGACACTTTCTGAGAAATATCTACATCACCCACTTCCTTTTTCATGTCGTGATTCATACGTATTTCTGTTTTCAGGGCCGTAACGTGATATTTTCAAATACTGTGGTCAAATACTGCGTGCTCTACTGCATACTGTACTCTTCAGTCAAACTCCTAAGTTTGTTTTCTATTCATCACTGTCTTGAGGGTAAATAGAGGTGGTGTAGACAGACTGTATTGATCATTGTTGATCATAGATTGATTTCATCATAGATACATTTTACATTTCTGGAAAAAAAATACAGAGGACGTGACCTCTGTCTCCTCAATGGTAGTACGGCCATGTCTCTTTTGTAAAGCAATCTGAATATTCATCATTCATAAACAGGGGTCATTGCTGGACACTGCCTTTCCTCTTTTGTAAGTCGCTTTGGTTATAAAGCGTCTGACAAATGCAATGTAGTATGTAATGTAATAATCAGTTGAACTGGCTTCCAAACATAAAGAGGGTCTGGGTGGGCGTTTGTGGTGGAGCTCGCTAAGCCCTCCACATATGGCTTTTCATACAGCTGCAGAAAAAATTGAGAGACCACTTCGAAATTTTCAGCTTTTCTGATTTTACTATGGATGGGTCTGTGTGCCATTTTTTGAGGATTGGAAACATTGCATCTTGTGTGTTATTCTGACCATTTGTAATTTTCTTCGAATAAATGCTCTAAATGACAATATTTTCAGTCGAAATTCTCAGGAAATGTAGGCCTAGTTGGTAGTGTAGAATGAAATACGTTTTTTACTGAAACACATAGCGATCAGTGAAATCGAGCAAACTGAAAATTTCTAAGTGGTCTCTCAATTTTTACTGTGGCTGTACATGCATAGGGACCCAGGCTGGAGCTCAGCCTGCATCATTTCCCAAATCTAACCCTTTCACACTCCTCCTTCTGCCCATAGCTCATTTCCTGCCTCCTCTCACATTGGGTGCATTCCAATATGCACACTCCCGTCCTCCGCTTGTGCTTGTGGCCTCGCCCCGCCCCGTCTCCGTGGAAAAAACAGTGAAGTCTCCCAGCAGTCAGCCTAGCCACAACAACTTTTGGGGGACAGTTTGTCCTTAACCGTCCCAAATGCAAATGAAAAAATGACATTAGAATTGTGATTTTGCAAGATATTGAATTCATTTTCTGTCGTCAGTGACATCATCATGAGGTCACAAGCAGGCAAGTGAGCAAGGGAGGACGGAAGTCCGCATATTGGAATCTGCACTGTCCTGTCATAATGAAGACCAAAAGAAGTCCTCAAAATAGTAACACTTCTTGTGAAAACCCCCCCCAAAAAAAAAACGCATTTAGCTGGGGCCTCAATGGATGTGTACATGCCCAATTCAGAAGTCTGGGCAGAGGACAAACACACAGCTCATCTTTGCGGGGAAAGAAAGTAGTCACCGGATCGTATTCAGATGTGGAAGATTACTTGTTTTATTGGGCAAGCGCCAAGACTAACGTTTCGACGTTCACACGTCTTCTTCAGAGTAATAGATGAGAGAACGTCGAAATGTTAGTCTTGCACTTGCCCAATAAAACAAGTAAACTTCCACATCTGAAGATGCTCTGGTGACTTCTTCCTTTCCCTGCAAAGATGAGCTGTGTGTTTGTCCTCTCCCCAGACTTCTGAATTGGGCATGTATATGAACATCAGATGCCTTGTTCAGCCTTTTTGGGTCCGGAGAAGTGTCTAGTAGGCAAACAAACACACATCAAACTCATCCAATATGAGCCGCTTTCCACTCCTCTGTGCAGATACTTCATTTGCAAACATTAACAAAGCTTTTGTTTATAATTAGTTAATTAAAATAATTCAATAAAGTGTTCATAACGCTTTTCAAGAGCCTGTTATTCTTAATCCAAGGTCAGAGAAAAGAAAGGGAGAGCTTGCCTCATAACAAAAAAAAAAGACGTAGGCCATATTGATTTGAATAGGAAAATGATAAATCTTGCCTGATGACGTAGGCCATATTGATTTGAATAGGAAAATGATAGGCCTACATCTGGCCTGATGTGCTGTCTGGTTGTGCTGAGGGACATGAAGTCTGAGTCATCAACTAAATCATATGGAACTCAGGGATGTACTATCACACACACACACACACTCACACACACACACACGCACGCACGCACGCACGCACGCACGCACGCACGCACACACACACACACACACACACACACACACACACACAAAAAATAACTTGCAGAAAATAAATTCTATACTGGATACATAGCAAGTCTTTCACAGTTCCCCTGAAGTTGGAGTACTGCCTTTGGCAGCCATTTGGGATTTTCTGATAGGGTTAAGGTCAGAGTTAAAGTAGTTTAGTGGGTTTAGTTAGTTAAGGTAAAGTAGTTTAGTGGGTTGCACCCACCGACCATCTTGGATTATATAAAAAAGCTGAATAATGATTTTGTTTTTAACCATGAAATATTATTTCTCTCACTTTAAGCAAAACAACAGAGCCAGGTCATTTTCTTCCACAGATGACTAATGTTAGGTATCCTGGTGATGTTTTCAGATTTCTGTCCGACATTTTGGATTCTGTACAAACAAATTACAAAGTGGCGCAAAATTTTGATCAGTATATTCTTCAGTGAGAAAGCCTTGAGAGGAAAGAGGGCAATTTGTATTTGCCTCAGAGCTGTCTAATAACCAAAAAGCGTATTGCTGGGATGTTGAGAATAGAGAAATGACCTCGACCATGACCTTTGACTACATTCTCACAAAATGATCATAATAATAGCAGCCATGCTATTATTCCATGGTTTGATTCATGACATGAAAAAAGTGTTGAAAAATAAAATAAATAGATTTGAGCATCTTCATTTAAAATTGACCTTGACAATGACCGTTCATTACCTTGTGTATATGAATAGATGTGAGGATACTATATGTATGTCTGAGGATGCTTTTGTGTCTATGTGTGAAAATGTCTATAGTATTGCAATGAGATGGGTACTACAAAGATCTAACCTGATGGAGCTGAACTGTGATGTAAATACAAATATCCCTATGGGACAATGAAGAATCCAAAGAAAGAAAGAATCTAAAGAATCTTTCAGGGTGAAATGTCACCCATGATGCTCATGGAATCGTCCAGAAGAAAGTCCAGCCCAAATAATTAATCAGACTACTTTCATTTGTCAGATAATTTGTAAGATCTGTATTAACATTCAAAAAATAGGAAAATATAGATTTTTCTCATAGACAATGACGGCCTTTTATGGCTTCATTGTAATAAACGTGCCACTACAGGGAACGAGGACCTCAAAGATTTTTCATGCCAAGGGACCCACTCAGTTCAAGTGAGAAATCCCCCCTACTCCAAATAGTGAGCAGCACTTTATGCCACTTTCCAGACTAGTTTGCACATTCCAGGATTTGGGCACCACAGGATTTGGGTGGGACCAAGTTGGCATTTACGTAAATCAGATGCCTGAACAATAGCATTTAAGATGATATAGGAGTTGGTTGGATGATGGGGACCGTCAATAATAGAACAGGTGCATGACAACAAGGAAGGAGATTGTCACACAGGGAAGATCACAGGTTTGGAGAGCGTGGCCAACTTGTCTCTACCCGGCGGCCTGAGCCTGTGGGGATAAACTGTATGTACCAGTGCATGGAAGACGAGGTCCCTGAACGGGAACTCCCCTTGAGGGTACTGCCACAGCGACGAGTTCTGTACCTTTATTTCTGAGGTGCTGTTTCCACGTAGCTGGATATTTTTATATGTGGATATTTTTTTCTCCTGGTTGCATTGGTTTTGCATTGGTTTTGGCCCTCCGTTTCCACTTAGCAGATATTTAAAATCCAGGTATAAAAAACAGGAGAAAAAAATATCCTACTTAGGGGGCTGAAACGCATTTGTTGCAATGGAGGATTTATTTCTATCCACATGTTGTGTTTACACCTAAACAGGAGAAAAAAATACCCTGCTAAAAAAATATCCTGCTACGTGGAAACAGCACCTGAGAGTGTAAATAAATCTATGGTACTGTGTGAGCATTCTGTGGTGCTCAGCTCACTAAATGTAAAAAGTTTGTCTGCATTATGACAGCCCTTAGTGCTGTACTCGCTATTCACATGGAGGCCCTGGGGCCCTTGGACGGCACGGTTCTGGCCCCCCATAAGGTCAGAACAAAATGAAAACAAATATGTGTGCTATCTGATTCTGTGGCCGTGCATAATTTGCGATCACTAATACTTCAGATTGGGGATATCTCTACTATTCAGATGAGAGTGAAATCTTGACAACCGTGTCATACATGGACCATCCTAAGGCTCCTAAGAAATAGAGAAGCGCATATCTGTTCTGTCTTGAAAGCTATCTATTGTTTTGCACCCTAACCTCAGACACCGTGCTGCTCGCAGTTATACAGATTCTATGTTCGCTTCGGAGCTCCTGGAATGCTGAAGACAACAAGAAACAATATGTGTTCAGTTTCATTTTTTAAAACATTACCTATCATTTTAAGGGTTTTGTGTCTTTTGTCTAGCAAAATGTATTAACACACTGTGTTTCTTCACCGCATGAGCAAGAATGACTACTTGCTAGAACACACACTGACGGAGGACAGAGGAAGCGCAAAAATCGCCTAGTTCCATCAGCACCATTTGGTCAAGCTGATTGTGCCAGATATCAGCTGAAGGCTTAGGTAAGTGAACGCAGCTGTGAGTGGGTAGTGACATGTGACAGTGTTCAGGTGGAGCTACACACTTCTGACGTCAGTGAACTGCCCTGCTCTGCTCTGCTCAAGTGATAAGCAACAAGCAACAAGCGACAAGCGACAACGAGCCAACTTACATTGAGAGTTGCATAGTCGGGTGATCTCTCTCTCTCTGAGGTTCAGAGTCATGTATGCATTACGGCCCGAACCTGCCACCTACAGACATAGAGACAAGTCAGGTCATTCATACACTACGTCATCTAAACATTTCAAAGTGCCAACAGAGGGCAGTCTCTAACAATATTTGGGTTACACTTTATTTTAATGCTCCTGTTGCCTTATTCAAATACAGTTTAATAAAATATGTAGCAGCATGTAACATGTAGGCTACTTGGCACTTGCACTGTAGGGTTGGAATGAACCTTCCTGTTATCCTCAGATTTAGGTTACATCTGTGATCCTTGGGGTCATTTTGACCCCAGCCACTTAAATACAAAAACTTTTGCACCGGTTTATGCCTCAGATATTTACTGTTGCTCTGTTGGGGACATAAAAAGCCCTTTAGATAAGTGCTAGCACCCCCACACACAGCCCACACACCAAAAAATCCTAATCCATGACTAGGCAAAAATGTGTAACAACTGCCCAAAAGTTGCATTGAATTAGTTTTGGCCCTCGTCCACATCATACATATTGTTAGTTATCAGAGCCCTAAATAAAGCGAAATGTTCTGTTCTAAATAACTCATGGTCATGTATTATACATAATCTAGACAGAATGGAACATGTTTTAGCAAAATATGGATGTTCCATTTATGTTTAATAGACTTAAAATAATTTGGGGTTAAATTGACCCCAAGGAACACAGATGTAACCAAAATGTGTACAGCACTTGGGGAAAATATTTTTGTGGAAATTTCACTTTTTTCACATTGACCCCATTTATTTAGGAAAAGTCATCAAAGATGAAGCAAAAGAATTATGTAACCTACTTCATGTATTTTTCAGATGTTAAACATTGAATGGGGTCAAATAGACCCCAAGGATAACAGGAGGGTTAATCAGGCGACTTACACTTCAGGGCAGTGGACTGCAGACTTTGGCCAACTTAGGAATGATGTGCATCTGCCTGATGAAGATCCAGGGTGATCGAAATGTTGCTGTTTGAATTTAATAAACTTCATTTTTTGGAGCTTATTCCGCAGTGTGCAGACCCACCTTCTTCAACTGTCTGACACTGTCTAGCACCTGCAACAAGTGACTTAATATGTGCGCACCCTAGCCAAAACGACAACTAGGAATGAACCATGGACCAAACATTTTGTTTCCGGCAATATTTATTCAATTTCCCCCCTTGAAGTTTCCCATTGTCATGCCAAAAGGGTCAATTGACATTATCCACTGCTGAGAACATTTGACATTGGTGCAGTGGTAGTAGTGTGTGTAGGGCCTATTTGATTCCTTGCTGATTTTTTGTCTGTTTGCCTGCTAATAAAGACACAGTCAGTCCATAATTTTAATGGTAGTATTCCTACACAGGCTTATTTACTTACATGGGGAGACATAATATAAAAAGTACAACCAGAGAAAAAAAATAAAGAATATTTTTCATATTCTTACGGTATTTAATAATATTTTAAAGAATATTCTTTCTTTATTTCATGGAGGGAAATAAGTATAATTCTAATTTTTGTAATATTATTATTAGAGATGCACTGGATCCTGATTTTTAGGATCCTGCCGGATACCGGATCCACTGCTTAAGATCCTGCCGGATCCGGAACCGGATACCGGATCCTACGAAAGGGTTGAAACACATAGCCTACTTACACACGTGGGCCCATTTTATCACGTTGGCTCAAACTATTTTGACTTAAAAGCCTCGGCTACCGGATCCTGGATCCTGGAACCGGATCCGGATAGTCTGAAAAAATCCTATTATCCTGCCGGATCCGGAACCGGATATTGGATCCTGTACATCTCTAATTATTATTAGCTGCCATATTATTTTGTGTGTGTCCAAACCATTGAAAAAAATCACCACTAGGTGGCAGTCCATTCAAAAGTATTACTTGTCATACAAAAGTGTTACTTCTCACCTCTGACTGCACGTGTTGGCCTACTATTCCTCTGCTAGTTTATTTGCATCCAGTGTAAAATTAGGGGCTTATATTTATTAAATCATATAATGATTAACCTTTTAGTGCACAGTCCGTTTTTCAATCTTATTTTCCGAAAGTACCCTGGTTGTTAGTACAGCGCTCACATGGTAAGCCTATTTACTTACAAGTCCTTACACTCTCGGGTGTATGCAGGTGTGTCTTTGTAATTCTGTTACGTACTGGCACAGATGTTAGAATGGATTCAGAGTTCAGTTTTTCCCCACCTAACATCTGTGCCTGAAAGTGAGTGACATTCATAATTTCAGGAACCAGTCTCACCTTCCTACAGTGGAAAGCATGAATGGAAGAAGAAGAAATCATCAAGAAATCATGAATATTTCATTATTTTTTGCTCCCGGTATTCTGATGCGTTTTTCGTGGGTAGTTATTGGAGACTCCAAAAGGACACTTGGCAGGTTGCCAGGCCATTGGTATCACTTCAGTATCTAGCTTGTGTGCCATTCATCTGGCCTGAAAATCATAACTATTTTAATTCACACACCTCAATAAAACGGAAGAAATAAGACTCACAGAGGTTCATCTGATTTCTCTGTATCGCCTCCAGTTCCTGAGCATGTGTGCGGTCACCGCTGAGCCAGCGTTTCATCAGTGAGGAACTTACTTGTTAGGGCTGTTACGGTAAAGGGACACTGTGTGAGATTCCCAGAATTCATGCTGCCCATTCACTAATGTTACCTTTTTCATGAATACTTACCACCACCATAATTCTAAGTATTCATTATGACTGGAAACATTGCACTTGAAATGGGGGATCTTCTCCATGGTCCGCCATTTTGAATTTCCAAAAATAGCCATTTTTAGCTGCAAAAACGACTCTACTTGGACCATACTAGAAAATATTTGTTTATTAGCCTACTTAGTAATCTTTCATGTAAAGATCATATTTGGCAATAGGCAGCCCAGTTTCAATGAGCAGCATAGTTGCAGTAGGCCTACCTTTTTTGACCATGTCCTGCACAGTGTACCTTTAAATATATATGCATAAAATATATAGGCCTAACGAATATGCCTCGAGTGGAGAGGGGCAAACAGTTCATGTAATAAAAAATCCTCGTTTGGAGAAATAATATAAGTTAAGTCCTGGCGAAAGCAAATTGTTCATTTGCATTACACTCTACACATCACTTTAGTAGCCTACTTGACATGTTGACAACATCTGAAGTGACTTAAGAGAAAAGCCACAACAATATAGCCTACAGAAAAGACACTTGTATATACAGTATAACCCCAGAGAACGCTGAGGTCTGTGAGCTGAAATCAGTGGCGATTCAACATATTTCTGAGCCCAAGGCAAAATGCCTCTATAGGCAGGGGGGCTTTTTTCCCAAAATTATTTTGGTGGCATTTCCCATGGTGTTAGGGGCCCCTGCAGTGGACAGTTTTGTTGGGGCCCAAGACAATAGCCTAGTCTGCCTATGAGCAAAACTGTCTTTGACTGAAACGCAGTGGTGTAGTCTACGTAGAACGCGGGTATGCGGAGTATACCTACTTCTAAATTTCCGGGATTTCAGTATACAGTACCCACTTAAAATTGATTGATCCATTGTTTTGAATAGCACAAACATATACAGTATACCCACTTCAAAAAATGCTAAAATATACAGTATAACCACAAAAAGGTAGACTACACCGATGCTGGAACGTCTGTGCATAAGAGGACAGCAGCAGTGACGGCTAAGATGAACAGATGAACGTCTGTGCATAAAAGGAGAGCAGCAGTGACGGATAAGGTGGGCTTCTAAATGTGGAGATAGAAAGTAGGCCTCGGCAGAGAAGTGAATAAGCCTTGAGGTCAAATACAGTACGCCAGGGTTTCCCAAACTGGGGCGCGTGCACCCCTGGGGGTGCGCAGCCTGCCATAAGGGGGTGCACGAGCTGAATAGAGCAATGGTGGATATGTGAGGTTTTCTCCAGCATTAATGAACATTAAGTAGTTTTTAATTGTATGGTGAATTGTATGTTGAATGGTCCATGTGAATTACACAGTAGTTTAACTCCTAGATTATTGTAAAAAGAGGATTCCCCAAAACAATTGTGCAACATATGCAGTGAATCCATACTTTCATGGACATCAGCACACCAAAATATTCGCTTAGGGGGTGCGTGAACCACATTGAAATGTACAAGGGGGTGCACAGGGGGAAAAGTTTGGGAACCACTGAGTACGCTGAAGTGAAGCATGTATGACGACGACCAGTTTCAGGCAGAAGACAGTGATGTGTATGTACAGTGGCACAGCAATAATGAATACACCCCTTTTGAAAATAAGTTAACATAACATTTTGAACAATATTTTGAGAACCAGCATACATTCACAAAAATGGGGGGAAAAGTGTCACTTAAGCTATAATAGTAATCATATTTTTCAGTGGTAAGATCAACAAATATTGAATTTACTTACTTTATGCATATTTTGGAAATAACTTATGTGATTACTGAAATATTGTTTGAAATGTTACTTTTCAAAAGAGGTCAACTCATTATTGCTGATCTCTTTGTCAGCAGTTGCAGCTTATGTAAAGCCGCTTCTAATGCATTGATCAAGGTGCATGACTTCACGTAAAAATGAACCCATAGCAAAAGGCCTCAGAGTGGCTTGTGGTTGTGGAGGCGGAGCTGAGAGCAGGCCTGTCATAAACAGGTAGACAAACTAGGCAATTGCCTAAGAACCCCCCCCCCCCCCCTGCTGAAAGGGGCCATCATGATAACGACTGGTCATGTAGGCCTATTCAAGTACGCTTAACATCATCAACAACATACAGTACAAGGGTAACACTTTACAATAATGGTACATTAATTGTAATGGAATAATGTTGGAAGTAATGTATGATTCATGGTGAATTAACACGTAATATATGTATGCAGTGATGTTTAATCTATTATTAGTCAATAATTGCCACCATTGTTTGACTACTGAGATCGCAACATTACTGCTCTCTGCAGTATTTTGGAAGCTCATCCATATGTGTGGTTGTGTTCACATTGCACCATGCACATGTGTCATCCTACCTTGCGTTCAAGTGACCTACCTCACGCTAACTGGTCATACGTTTTTTCCTCCGCAAAATGTGCACGCACACGCTTATCCTGCAGCAAGCATGCAGCCAAATACAGTACAGCTCATTGCATTTGGTTGCGATCAGCACTCGTCTGCACAAGGCATTGCCCCATTCATAACATGTACTGTATATAGACAGGCAAGGTGGTATGATTGTTGCGATTGGTGTGAACTACTACCACAAGACTGAACTTCTGTATTCATATCAATCTCATTTGTGGTGCCCGTGTGTGTGTGCGTGTGTGTGTGTGTGTGTGTGTGTGCGTGTGTGGGTGTGCGTGCATGCGTGCGTGTGTGCGAGCGTGTGTGTAACCATACGCATGCACATGCATTTAAGTGTTGCATGTGTGTTTGTGTGTGTGCGTGTGTGTGAGTTGGAGTGTGCACATGTGTTTCTAAGTTTTTTCACTGTGTACATGCATACTGTGTGTGTGTGTTTGCGTGTGCGTGTGTGTGTGCCCACGCATGTGTGTGTGCGCGTGTGTGTGTGTGTGTGTGTATGAGTGTGTGTGTTACTGTGTGTTGCGGTGTTAGTGATATTGATGGGGGGAGGGGAGTGCTCACTGAAAGGGCAGCTTCAAGCCGACCACAACATCCTGAAGCACAAGCCTTCTCTCTCTCTCTCTCTCTCTCTCTCTCTCTCTCTCTCTCTCTCTCTCTCTCTCTCTCTCTCTCTCTATCTCTCTCTCTGTCTCTGTCTGTCTCTCTCTGTCTCTCTCTCTCTCTCTCTCTCTCTCTCTCTCTCTCTCTCTCACACACTCTCTCTCTGTCTCTCTCTCTCTCTCTCTCTCTCTCTCTCTCTCTCTCTCTCTCTCTCTCTCTCTCTGTCTCTCTCTCTCTCTCTCTTTCTCTCTCTCTCTCTCTGTCTCTCTCTCTCTCTCTCTCTCTCTCTTTCTCTCTTGCCTTTTCAGAAGCCCACATACACAAATTAAGAAGAAAAGCGCCGCACGCACACATGACATCCATGTCACAGGCTAGCAAAGTGTCAGCCATCACTGTCTCTCTCTCTTTCTCTCTCCATAGCCTGACATCTCTCTGCATTTCACCAAGATGAATCTGGCAGGGGCCATCGTGTGTCTGACATTCTACGTCCACAGGGTTTCAGGTAAGAGTTCATTCTTTGGGGTTTGTTTGTTTGTTTGTTTGTTTTTCATTTGATGTGAAACATTTCCTGGTCACTGTGCTATTGAGTGTTTCTTATTTCTTCTTCCTCGTGTTACACGATAAAATGTTCACTTCAGTTGAAATTTAACCCTCTCTTAGACTTCAACACTCTCTTAAACTTTCTTACGGAACATTTTCTGGTCACTGTGCAATTGCATGTTTCTCACTTCTTCCTCATGTTGCAAGTTAAGTTTTATTTGAGTTATTTGAACTATTTGTTCACTTGTTGAATTATTGCAGGTGCATCTCTGTGGTGGTCAATTGGATTGATCACATCGTCAAAAATGTTTACAGGCTCAAATTACACATATTAGCTCTGAATGAATGACTATATTATCGAGAGAGAGATAGAGAGATAGAGAGAGAGAGAGAGATTCTGCATGTCTTGCTACACTTCATTTTGTTTCAGATCTACGTATGCTTTTTGACAATTTTGTTCTGAGATCATATGCCCAATATATGTACTTTTTTTCAATCATCTTGCTAATCTTGGTTGATTAGTACACACTCTGTCCTCTGTGCACACACACACACACACACACACACACACACACACACACACACACACACACACACACACACACACACACACACACACACACACACACACAGAGAAAAATAGGTCTATTTTTTTTGTCTTGTGCGGTCAGTAAGTGAGCTCTCCGAATAGTGCGTTATGCGTGTGAACCAAGCGCGAAGGAAATACATTTACAGAAACATTTACAGAAGTTCACCACCTCTCACTCAGACACATCTTTATTTAGTTCCCATTTAAAATACACTCTTAAGCGCGAACCTGATGACACACTGGGCGAAACGCGTTGTTCGCTCCGTAAAATAAAGTAAGAAAAAGAACAGTATGCAGTTTGTTCATTGCACTGGGCGAAACGCGTTGTTCGCTCCGTAAAATAAAGTAAGAAAAAGAACAGTATGCAGCGTGTGGTGTCTTTTGAATTTTGTTCATTGTTCACCTTCTCCTGCCTCACACCTTGAACTTTACTGTAGATCTCAGTTGGTGCCGAGCCATGACATTGTATTTAATTATATGCAATAGAGATAACAGCTCATTTGAAGAAGCATAATTAAAGTTTACCATAGCTAACATGATTAAGCATATGGAACAATTGAATTGTATATAAATGTAAAAATGTTTGTATGATAAGCATACAAATTTGTTATAGACGACCAGGTAGCAAACAATTTTACGCTTTGGGGATTAATAAAGCCTACTCACTCACTTAAGTACACACTCACTTACTCAAAAAAAATACTCCTGGTTGTGTGCTGTTTAACCAGTTAGGACATGGCGTTATAAACTTGCCAGTTACCAGAATGGCAATGACCAAGTCGTAGTGCATTATTAAAGGCCTTGTATTACAGTATGTGGACTATTACACGCCATTGCACCAGTGGAAAGCTGTAAATAGTCACTGAAACTACAATGCAATACAATACAATCTGTATTTTATAGAGCAATATCACAACTAAAGTTGTCTCAAAGCGCTTTCAAAATACACATACACACATTTACTGTCGTAACCCAAACAAAAAAAGAGGGCCTAATATCATGGGGAGGGGGCCCGTTTCTTCAAGTCAAGGGCCCATGTGGGCCCTCCGCCACATATGGGCCCCCCCTGCCTCGCGGGGGCTGCGGGGGTACACTTTACGCCCCTGCATATACACTTAGCCACATTCAAACACCAGGTGTGGAGGCTGCCGTTCGCCGCCAATTGTCCGGGTTTCATGTGAAAAGGTGCACACATACACACGCACACGCACACACGCACACGCACACACACACACACACACACACACACACACACACACACACACACACACACACACACACACACACACACACACACACACACACACACACACACACACACTTTCCCACATTCACACACCAGCTCTGGAGGCTGCCACACTATGACGGTATTCGGGGCCTTTATGTACTGACTTGGTCATTGGCTGCGTTTACATGAGACATTTAATTCAGAATTAGCTGAAAGCTTAATTCCACTTAGAAAGCGTCATGTAAACACTTGACAATTCGGAATTAAATGAAAGATCAAAGCAATTCGACTGAGCTATTTAATTTAGAATTATTGATTCAGAATTAAAAACCTCATGTAAAAGTAGCCAGTGTCATTCTGGTAAAACTAACATATAACAGCAGCAGCTGTCTAATTGGATTTTAATGTCAAGTCCTACTTACGACCTCACTAGTGAGTTTCGAGGAGCCAAGTAGCGCTGCTTAAATTTTGTCAGACAAAAAAAGAGAGCAACTGTGTTACAAACAGCCAGATACAGTATGCCTAAGATCTGCACTGCAGAGTGTTTTGGAGTACACTTCTATGACATTTTATTGTTACTTGAAGTTCAATAGAAGTATTGAACAAAAATCAAGAGACACCGCACACTGCTTACTTTTCTTTACTATATTTCTCGTTCGCTCCGAGAAGGACTCTCTTGAACTTCAATAGAAGTATATTAGCTTCATGCTTCTTTGGACTACATTGGAACATGTTAAGTCTGTAAAAAGTACATTATATTAATTATTGTAAATATATCAACAGGTATGCATGAAATACGTTTACAGTATACTCCCAAGTACGTGAAATATCATATGTAATACTATGATCCACAATGTTTCTCTGTGCTTGTACATTGAACACAGCCACAGGTCACATTAGTGATATGCATGCATAGTACAACTGACATTTACAGAGCCACAGAGATTTCAGATACGCATATCATTCCTACTCAACCTTGTACCATCTTCCTATGCTTAGTCACTTATCTTCTCCGTCCATCCTTTGGTCACCTACTTCTTTCTCACCTCCCATCATATCATGAAAATCATTAAAAGGAAGTGTGAGCCTATATATAGCAGGACATATATGTCATCATCGTCATGATGATGGGAACATGGTCATTTTTTTATGTACCACTTTACATTTTAAAAACTCCTACGATAATGGCAGAATAGTAACAATAACTAATATTTTCATGCAAACCAAAGATATTCCTTCGAGATAAATGGCTTTCTGTTTGAGAAATTTAGCTCCGAGAAGTGCATTGCATCATGGGACATGCATGAGCATATTGTAAACATACTTTTTCTTTGCAGGAAAAGTATTAGTTCATTTTTAACATGCTAAGTACACGTCAGTTGTGTTTCTATTATACTAAATTGAACTACTTTTTCACCTGGGATATTATAGACTAGGCCTACTTGATGCATACACTTACATGTACAGCAAAAATGACCAACGAATGACGGAAGTCATTTTTTCTCTATGGAGGGTTGACAAATTGAGAAACCAAAGCAAATTCGCCGGGAGTGACACGACCTGAGCAACCCGAGCGAATTTCAGTGATTAAAAGTCAGCTAATAGTATGGTAATGAGCAGCGTGCGATTTGTCAGAAAACCAGAAGGGGGGATATGTTTAAGATTTTGAACAATATCAATGGAGTTACATTAAATTGTGATTAAAAAGTAATGATTCAATTGTAGAAAAAGTGACCATATCAAAACCAGAAGAGGGGACCCATCCCTCCCTACAAATCACACCCTAATGAGTCAAGTCAAGTCAAGTCAGCTATGATGTGATTCATTGAAAACCGTTTGGAAATTTCATATCTTCAAATGTCCCAGGTTTACGAAACAGAGCCATTATGTGATTAGCTAAGTCAGACATGTCAATGTCACGTCCAAAATGAATAGGCCTACAGAAAATGTATGGCAAAACTTATTCAACGACCTCGTCTACTTGGTACCTTGGGTCGTTTCTGGGGTGCACACACAGTGAGACAGCAACTACTAGTTTGATTGAGTCTACACTTGCAAGTTGAATATTTGGCTTGGCGGAGTAGGTCTTCACTTTTTTCACGAGTGGTCTCATAGGTGGCTGAAGTCTGGGGTAGCCACAGGCGGTCTGCTAGGCCAGTGTTTCCCAACCAGGGGTACGTGTACCACTAGGGGTTAGCAAGCACTGCAGGGGGTACTTGGAAAAATGGAAAAATGTATGGAGCATAGTCAGATTGGGATATAGAGCATGAGTGAGGCGGTACTCATGGTATGACAAAAAGGCTTAGGTGGTACGCAAGACAAAAAAGGTTGGGAAACACTGTGCTAGGCAATTTCATCTCACCCAATATTCTTAAAATGGCAACCCAAAACAGGGGTCTTGTAGGTTTTAGATTGTTACCATGGCTACTGTATTCATCTAAATTAATTTCATTACAATGTACTGAAATGGAATAGTAAACAAGTTATGTCAGCATACATTATTTCTTATTATTATTTCTTAACCCAATGTGGTCACTGAGGTGTCTCTGTTATGATAGCCGGTTTTATATACAGTATATAAAGTAACTTATTTCAGCTGTTATTATTTTATTCCTGTTGTTACTATTGCATAAAAGTGCTATTTCCTGTGGTCTGAAAAACGGCTAGATGTGCATCTCTGCAGGGCCTGAGAGAGGAAGGGGTGGGTTTCAGCCAGGAAGACATGACATGATCTCACAGAGAGATCATTGCAGAGCACAGCAGAGCACACCAGTAAAACACACAAGGAAATGTCTGCATATTAAATCACATTTTTGTAAAAGTATTTTACAATTCAATGTTCAAAGTCTGATGAGGAGAGAAATCTGATGAAGTGTGAGGTCTGATGAGGGGCAAAAGTTGGAAAATGTGAACACTGTACGATCAAACCATCACTTGGCCTACGAAATGCACTAGTACACTAGTACACGGCGCTCCCCGTGTGGGCGTCTCCAGTTGTATAACAGAATGAAGAGGTGGAAAGCCCAAATCACTAGTCCAGTTGTTTTTTATTTTTTATTTTTATTTTTATCTTACCTTTATTTAACCAGGGAAATAAAATCACATTGAGAATAAAATTCTCTTTTACAAGTGAGCCCTGGCCAAGGCGGCAGCACACATCACAGTTACATTTACAGACAGGACACAGACAAAACAGAACAAATCAATATGGATAAAGAGATAAAATTACACAATAAAACCATAAAATAATAAACATAAAACAAGATTAGAAGGAGATTAAAAGATTAAAAGCAAGTGCAGACAGATTTAAAAGTGTCATTAAGATAGGTTTTAAACTCAGCTACAGACATAAAAACAGCAAGCTTAAGAGATTTCTGAAGTTCATTCCAATGAGTTGGGGCACAATGAATAAAAGCAGTTTTACCAAATTCTGTTTTTATCATGGGGACATTTAAAACAATGTAGCTACTTGAGCGTAGGTTATATCCTTGACTGCTAAAAGATAAAAGGCTCTGTATATAAAAGGGGAGCTGGCCAACTATGGCCTTATATATAAACAGAAGCCAGTGTTTATGCTGTCTAGTATGTAATGATGGCCAGCTTAGTAGGTCATACAACACACAATGGTGTGTAGAATGCTTTCTTCTAGTTATGAATCTTAAAGCAGAGTGATAAGTAGAATCAAGTGATTGTAAAAGTGCCTTGGTGGTATTTCTATAAAAAATGTCCCCATAATCTAAAACAGGCAAATATGTAGCTTCTACCGACTTCCTTCTTGCAGACTGAGAGAAACAAGCTCTGTTTCTGTAATAAAACCCCAACTTTAATTTTAGCTTTGACACCAATTGCTTAACATGAAGCTTAAAAGACACAACAGTTGTAAACAGTTGTGTCAGTGTCACAGTTTAGTAAATAACTGTGTGTGTGTGTGTGTGTGTGTGTGTGTGTGTGTGTGTGTGTGTGTGTGTGTGTGTGTGTGTGTGTGTGTGTGTGTGTGTGTGTGTGTGTGTGTGTGTTTGTGTGTGTGTGTGTGTGTGTGTGTGTGTGTTTGTGTGTGTGTCTGTGTGTGTGTGCGCGTGTGTGCGTGCGTGCGTGTGTGTGTTTGCGTGTGTGTGTGTGTGTGTGTGCGTGTGTGCGCGTGCACGCGTGTGTGTGTGTGTGTTTGTGCGTCTGTGTGTGTGTGCGTGCGTGCGTGTGTTTGTGTGTGTGTCTGTGTGTGTGTGCGCGTGTGTGTTTGTGTGCGTGTGTGTGTTTGCGTGTGTGTGTGTGTGTGTGTGTGCGTGTGTGTGCGCGTGCACGTGTGTGTGTGTGCGTGCGTGCGCGTGCGCGCATGTGTGTGTGTGTGTGTGTGTGTGTGTGTGTGTGTGCTTTTTTTTAATAGCTGAAGATATTCCGAATGAGAAGTTGTGCTACATTCTGGACGCGATTCTGGGCCTGTACGCACTTACACTTACAGTGATGTACATCAGACTCAGGGTAAGGTTCACAGTTGTGTAATATGCACACGTGTGTGTGTGTGTGTGTGTGTGTGTGTGTGTGTGTGTGTGTGTGTGTGTGTGTGTGTGTGTGTGTGTGTGTGTGTGTGTGTGTGTGTGTGTGTGTGTGTGTGTGTGTGTGTGTGTGTGTGTGTGTGTGTGTGTGCATGCATGCGTGCATGTGTGTGTGTGACAAAACTACTTTTTACTCTTTGATCAGTGTGACATTTGCAGGAATAATAACACACAGTATTGTGCAAATGTTATCAGCTGTTGAGTTGAAATTACACCTCAGAATTTTATACTGACCTTTGACTCAGCAGGTTGACTGTCCACCACAATACACAAAACATCATACACATTATTGCAAAACATATTAGAGAGAGAGAGAGAGAGAGAGAGAGAGAGAGAGAGAGAGAGTGCAACCGCTATGCTTTGTATGAAAGTGTCAGCAGTTGTAAAGACCCATCCTCTTCTACCCACAGATGACTTACTCGGGGCCGAAGAAATCTGGGGTACGTGACCACTACTTATGTTTGTGTGTGTGTGTGTGTGTGTGTGTGTGTGTGTGTGTGTGTGTGTGTGTGTGTGTGTGTGTGTGTGTGTGTGTGTGTGTGTGTGTGTGTGTGTGTGTGTGTGTGTGTGTGTGTGTATATGTGTGTGCGCGTGCGTACGCACACGGCTATGCACCGGATATGTTGTGTTGTGTGTATTGTGTGCCAGAGTGCATACATGTCTATGATGTATCTGCATGTAGTATGCAGCTTCTGTAGAGTAGCCATGCCATATAATGTATCAGATGGCGTAGGGCTGCACAATTAATTGAAAAATAATCAAAATCGTGATAAAATAGTGACATCGAATTCATGATTTTAATCGTGGCAATAGTGACCGACTTTTGAGAGCATCCTTGAAGCCAGAACATACTGACAGGCTGGTATTTCTGGCCAGATATCTGTCCACTTAAGTTTCATGCTATTGCCTTTACATAATTATTACAATTCATTTTATTTTGCTCATCCTGTATGTAATTCATCAATATGAAATCAATGATCGTGATTAATAATCGTGATTATGATTTTGACCAAAATAATCGTGATTATGATTTTTTCCATAATCGTGCAGCCCTAAGATGGCGCATTCAGGCCGACTGAGAACCGTGCCGGTGCCTGTTCCCGCAACTCATCGTGAACTGGCCGCCGTTCACGCCACAGATCTTAGCGTTCGCAAACCGGAAACTTGTTTTTTCTCCGTGAACCGTGACGACAACGTGACCGTCAGCAGGTTCATCCGGGTAACACAGTCACGTGCGGAACAGGTTCAGAGCCCGGTATGAAGAACACGGGCGGTTCGCAGATAAGCACTTCAGTGCTGAACGTAACTGGTTCAGGCGCCAGTTTGTTCTGGTCGGCCTGAAAACTCTAACAGTGGCTCTCAACAGTGTTTGAACAAACAGCCCCTTAACCTCATGGTAAGTCTGCCAACGCCCCCTTGACCTCATAATAAGCCTGCCAGCACCCCCTTGACCTCATAATAAGCCTGCCAGCGCCCCCTTGACCTCATAATAAGCCTGCCAACCAGTGGTGTAGTCTATTTTTTTATGGTGGATATACTGTATATTTGAGCATTTTTTGAAGTGGGTATACTGTCTATATTTGTGCTATTCAAAATAATGGATCAATCAATTTTAAGTGGGTATACTGAAATCCCTGAAATTTAGAAGTGGGTATATTCCGTATACCCGCATTCTACGTAGACTACACCACTGCTGCCAACGTCCCCCTTAGTATTAAAAAATGCTGAAAAAATACAAAGTGATCCTCTCACCCAACATTCTTAAAATACCTACTCAGGACAGGGCTCCTGGGGGTTTGAGATTTGCCAAGTAAATCCTTTATTAGTCTACAATACAGTAAATCCTCTATTAGTCTACAATACAGTGCAGGAATGACTGAAATAACAAATTATGTCAGAACATTATTTAGGTTTTTTTTTATTACTTTACTGCAAGTTTGTTCACAAATTACAGTTTTCTTCTGATCGCTTCTAATTAGGTCTACATCTTGCAGCTATTTTCCTTTTTTATCCTTAACATAAATATATAAATATAAATAATATAACATAAAAGTGAGAATAAAATCCAAGAATTTACATGTAGTTTTCATACAGAAAGGGAAAAACACACAAGCACCACGTACGCACGCACGCACACGCACGCACGCACACACACACACACACGCATGCACGCACGCACGCAGGCACGCACGCACGCACGCACGCACGCACGCACATGCACACACACGCACGCACGCACACACACACACACACACACACACACTTTCCTGTAAGAGAAAACAACATTGCTGAGTGGAAAGTGACTGACATAGAACATTTAAAGAAAGACAGGGGAGTAGATCCAATACTGATAACAATGTGTAGATAACTATTTTATTGCGCAACAGGATGTCACAGAAAAAGCCCGTACCAAAAGCATTATGTTAACCCTTTCATGGAGAGCCTCTAATATCAGCTTGTTTTAACCTACATTACACTTAGCTGACGCTTTTTTAATCCAAAGCAAGTTACAGTTGAAGAGTTCAGATGCAAAAACCCCTAACTCTTTTTTCTGAAGACCTGCACTTCTATATTTTTAGAGAACCCCGTTGTGGGTTTGGTTTACATTCATGTACTTGATAATAGGCTACATACAGGCCTAAATAGCTATATGACATAAATAATTTTTAAAAATGCAATTTTGACAGCTTTGTATTAAATAAAAATGAATTAAGATTGTTTTCTGAAAAGGCACTTAGGGGGTTTTGCATCCGAACTCTTATTATCCAGTTATTTACAGGGTGTTGGTTACAGTCCAGGGAGCAATGTGGGGTTATGCTCAAGGGCACTTAAGACATGGATGGAGGCGTAGTGAGAAGATCTAAAACCCACGTCCTTAACCACGTCCAATCACAGCTTCTTTTTTAAACAACTGACCCTTTATATTTTGCATTTGGTTGATCAGCTAAGTGAATTTCATCTCGATTGTTGCCATGGCAACCCCCAATCCCAATCTCAAACCCTAATCTCAGCGCAGCTGCTCTTGCAAATGGAAACAGCAACGGTATATGTAGTTTAAGTCAAACTGTTAAGTCATTTTGAAGTCAAACTGTTAAATATGGATCTCAAGATTAAATCATTCATGGATTTAAAGTTATAATTTAAGCTCCCAGATAAGCTATTCTTTAACCCTCCTGTTACCCTCAAATTTTGGAACATCCGTGATCCTTGGGGTCAATTTGACCCCAACCACTTAAATGTCTACAAAATCAGTAGAAAACAACACTTTGGCACATGTTTATGTCTCAGATATGTATTATTGCTCTGTTGGTGACATAAAAAGTCAATTAAATATATCCTAGCACCCCCACACATAGCCCACACACCAAAAAAACTTAACCATCACTAGGCGCAAATTAGAAAAAATAGCAATAAAATGTCATGAATTGGTCTAAAAAAAGATGGACACATATTATTGAAATTGTATTGGCTCCATATACTCCTTAAATATGAATTTCTATTACTTATAACATTTGAAAAGAATTTTAATTTTTATTTATCTATCTATTACCATATCTATTACCACTATTTATCTATCTATTACCATATCTCGATTTGACCCTAAAAGAAATAGACATATTCCCAAACATTCAAGGCAAGGCAAGGCAAGTTTATTTATATAGCGCATTTCATACACAGGTGCACCTCAATGTGCTTCACAATGTTAACAGAGTGCTTCACAAAGTTATTCAGAAGGTTTTTTTAAGTCCATCATTCATTTTGTTAATGATTGAATGTATATTTATAGCACAAGTATAATAGTTAGGTAAGAACATGGATACATTGCCAACCAAGAGTTTCGGGAACAACATAGAAAATCATTGTTTTCTACATTGTTTCTACGCTTGAATTAGTGTGCACATAAGGAATTTTTTTTTGCATGTGCTCCTTGTAGACATATTACATGGTCATGGTTGTGGGGTAATGTTTGAAGGAACAGGGCTAGCAACTTGTATGTTTACTTCTATTCACTATGTATGCCCACTGGAGAACTTGTGGTATGGCTGTAGGCGCGGAGTGGCCGTCGGGAGATCGGGGACTTGTCCCGGTGGGCCGCGGCCGTGAAATGTAATATCGCGGCCGCCCTGCGTTCTTATCCGGCCCTGAAGTTTTGAGATTGTACTTATATGCACTGACTTCCCAATTTCCACTTCCCCATGCTTCATTAGAAATGACTAGCCAGTATTTATACCGTATACCAGACGGCAATACCTCACTGACGGTGTCAAACAGTAAATTGGCCACACCCCTTCTCTACTGATAATTTTCATACACCGTAGATCGCGGAAGTTTACAAGATCTTAGTAACACAGTTTCGTTTTCAGTATTTAAATAACCTGTGATATGTAGATTGGTTACCAAAGGATGGAAATATTAATAAATTATGATTTATTTTCCGATTTCCACACGACTGTTACAGTTTACAGTCTTTCCAGTCCAGATTCACTTGCTCTGTGGTTATTGAATTGGGTTACGAACAGACTCCACCAAGTGGTAAGGAAGAGAACTGCACCTAACAGAAGCAATGGGTTTTGTAGAATGTAGCCTATGCCTGAAGAAATGGAACAAAATAATTACCACACAAGATTCTGATGTGACCAGTGCTGGGTGTGTAGGCTAAGCTGTGGATTAAAGTAGAGTGATTGCAAGAAACAAAGACATTTGCTGCGACGAAGACAGCGTTTTAAGGTAGGCCTACACCGTTTGGTTATACATTTTGTTGACTTATGGTTGTGCTTTGAAGTAGCTAGGTTTGGCTTATTTGCTGCATGTTTATTGCACAATGTAGACAGACTTTTTGTAAGCTATAGGCTACACTATATTTTGTAAGCCTACTCTTCTAAAAATCCCAACACTCAAAACTTTGTGCCCATGCTCATCCTGTCTTCCTTAAACGATATTTCAATTTCAAACTGTCAAAATGACAGTGGAGTGCACATTTGCATGGAACAGTAGCGTGATGTAGCCTAACCTAGTAGGCCTATGAATGCTTTGGACTGTGATGATGGCTCCAGTGGTGTAGTCTACTTTTTGAAGTGGGTATACTGTATATTTGAGCATTTTTTGATGTGTACTGTATATATTTGTGCTATTGTAAATAATGGATCAATCAATTTTAAGTGGGTACTGTAATCCCTGAAATTTTGAAATGGGTGCGTATACCTGCGTTTTACGTAGACTACACCACTGGCTGTGCATTTCATCAAGGTGTAGGCTAAATTCTCCAATTCAGGTTGATATTTTGACAACACTAATGTTCACATGTAGTACGACTGCAGATTTCGTGGCTTTTGTCTTTTTGGTTAGGAAACCATGTTGTTCGCTTTGGTTTTTTTTTGTTTTTTTTAAAAGAGGGCCGCCAAGGGGAAAATTCTCCCGGTGGGAAAAGGTGGGCCACTCCGCCCCTGTATGGATGCCAAAGTGTATGTCCTTCACAAAAGTTACAACTGTTGCTGTTCCTTCATTCTCTATGTCAGGTAGCACCAGTTTATAACCAATGCTGAAGACAACTTAAGTCAATTTGGAACAACATACTGAAGAGAGGAGAAGAATAGCACCATTATATCTCTCAAATTAGCAAATAAACTTGAGATCGTCTCCATCTAAAGAAGTACGACAGCTTTTCACCATCAAAACAGTCCATTTCAATATTTGGATCACAATCATAAAGCTTCTCTTCAAACATACCATCACTTATAATTTTATGTATGCTTGGCACAGAACAGCTGTGGTGGGTGCCATGATGGTGCTATAGGTACAACATGGTTCAATTGGTGGATTTTGTGAAAATGTCAATGCTGTAGCCACCACTGCCCAAAATGTTGCCGTGAATTAGTTTCAGGCCTCCCCCATATCATTAGTATTTTTAGTTATCAGGGCCCAAACAAAAGCAAAATGTTCAGAAGAAACATGGCTGAATAGCTTATTTTCATGTATTTCACATTATCTAAACAGATTTTAACATTTATTTGCAAAATATGGGTGTTCCATTTATATGTTTTATACACTTGAAACAATTGGGGTCAAATTGACCCCATGGAACACGGATGTAACAAAAATGTGTACAACACTTAGGAAAAACATTTTTGTTGAAATTTCACTTTTTTCACATTTATCCCATCTACTTCAGGAAAAGTCATCAAATATGAGTCAGAAGAAATATGTACTTCATTTATTTTCCAGGTGTTAAACATTGAATTGGGTCAAATTGACCCCAAGGGTAACATGAGGGTTGTAGGCTACTTACAACTAAGAAGCCTTATTACAACATTTATTAAAGAAAGGCAATTAAGGGTTAAATTATCGAAAATAGAGGAGTTGCTATTTTCTTCAGAAACTTTAAAAGGGAAAATAAGTATATTTTACAACCTTATGACAAGAGAAGGCCCATCATTATTTGTGGGGTTGAGAAAGATATGGGAGAATGATATAGGGAAAATATTTGATGATAACGCATGGTTAAATATTTGTAATAACATTAATTTCCCCTTCACTAGCAATAAAATCAAAGAAGCAACTTTCAAATTTATCTACAAAACCTATTTAACCCCTTCAAAAATGCACAAAATATCAAAAGATATCACAGCTGTGTGTCAAAGATGTAATAAGGTTGAAGGGACGTTAATACACATGTTTTGGGATTGTAGCCTGTTAAAAAAACGTTTGGGGCTCAATACATGTATTTATTGAAGTAGTCTTGGGTAGACAGTTCAATTGTTGTAAAGTATATGAAAGATTGAATGTCCTTTGAAATAAAAAGATTTAACAAAAAAACCTGTTAATTGCATTTTCCATAGCACATTTATAAAACAGTTTGGTTACACAATAGAGTAAGTGGTACATAATCGTGAAAAACGCACTCAGAGACCTTTGCCAAGGAAGCTGTTTTATAGAACATTTGACCATGTTACACCCTATTTAAAAAAAAAAAGTCTTTCTGTCTTATTTTTGTGGAATTAGAAACTTGAATGTCAAAATTCGCCATATCCCGCAATGGTGAAGAATCTTTTTTAAAAATCCTGGTTCCGGTTCATGATCCGCATCACCACCAAAACCAAAATTAATTCCAACAACTCCACAAGGTTTCATCCAAATCCGAAAGCATAACCTGTTTGGTGGAGGTAATAGAACATTTGTTGAAAAAGGTATACATAATACGATACATTTAGAGAAAGGCAAAAGCAAAAGAAGATATGTACAACATAATCATGAAGAGAATGAAAAAAAGAACATGAAACCTTTTTGTTTTTCTTCAGAAAAACATACATGGAAGACTCTCTAGTGAAAGGAAAGATATATATTTTAGTACAACAGAGTAAAATAGGCTATGAATGTACTGCACTATCTAGCCAACATGCATTGCCATATATGTAGAGTTGAGCAAACACTGCAAAATGCAAAAACGTTTGGCAATCCGTTTCACCTTTGACTGATTTTACAAATCTGGGCCAAAATCTAACTAGCTTCTTGCGGTGGGTGTTCGAAGCAATAAAGACAGTCAGGGCAGCATCAAGTCACGCTCGACAGAAAGAAAACATTTTGAAAGGTGTGTGTGTGTGTGTGTGCGTGCGTGCGTGCGTGCGTGTATGTGTATGTGTGTGTGTGTGTGTGTGGTGTGTTCATGTTCATGCATGTGTGTGTGTGGGTAGAGGTGAACGTTGAGGCTAACAGAAACAGAAAGAGGAACATTCTCCCCGATGTCTGTCAGCCTGTCTAGAAATAGCACGCAGGCAGGCAGGGGCAATACATAGATTTAGGAACAGCAGGCAGGCAGGGGCAATACATAGATTTAGCACGCAGGCAGGCAGGGGCAATACATAGATTTAGGAACAGCAGGCAGGCAGGGGCAATACATAGATTTAGGAACAGCAGGCAGGCAGGGGCAATACATAGATTTAGGAACAGCAGGCAGGCAGGGGCAATACATAGATTTAGGAACAGTGCTCTTTAGAGGTCAGTGCAGTGGAAACACACACACACACACACACACACACACACACACACACACACACACACACACACACACACACACACACACACACACACACACACACACAGACACACACACACACACACAGAGAGAGAGAGAGAGAGAGAGTTTCATTCATATACAATACAATATGACACCCCCCCCCTCCCCAATAAAAATGAACAAACTAAATTCCTTCTTTTTTCCAAAGGTTAACTGAGGTAGGGATGCTGGCGACACATGGAGGCAAAATGAGCGAAGTGAGGAGAGGCAAACTCTGACCGCTAACAGGTTGTCCGAGCGAATCAATCAACTGAAATATTTATTTTGCTGATTTGATCGGCCACCGCAGGCTAAATCCGCTCCTCGTTTGCGGAATATTAATATTTGAACTCTGCTTCGCCCCTGTTCATTTGCCATCACCACACTTCGATTCCCTCATAGGATGGCAAAGTTCATTTCGCCTGGTCAAGTTCATGTGGTGTCCCCAGCCGTACAAGTTTCCTGATGTGACACCCATGACAGCGAAGAATTGGGTATAAGGCCAAACACCCAGTAGCCATTTACAAGTATAAGAGTTTTGATCTCTCGTTAACAAATGAACAGAGTATGCACATTTAGAATGCACATTTCAAAACTCTGGTTTTAAAAATATCCCCTGTAGGGGGATAAAGCGCATCTATTACAATGAAGTTTTTATTTTTTTATCCACATGTCGCGTTTACACATAAACTGATTTTTTTTTTCAAAACACACATTTGTGTAACCAGCACCTTAACCCCTCAAGACACAGCATTATAAATTAGCTGTTACCAGAATGGCAATGACCAGATCGTAATGTATTACTAAAGGCCCCGCACACTGTCATAGTAGTGTAGTACTATTGTAGTTAACTTTCATTGTGTCTATTAGCGTGCCACTGGAGGTAGCCTACGGCGTGCATTAAGGGGATACACACTTGGCCCTCCTCACCTGTACATTTGTTTTCAAAGATCCCAAAAGAATCTCCCACTCTAAGAAGAATAAAGAATAAAGGTTCCCCCATAGAACCTTTAGGTTCCCCCACCCCACAGTGGCAAACTGAAGAACCTCCATTTTGCACAGCGTTAGGTCACAAATGTGTCCCACCCAATGATACCAGAGAGAGTAGAGAGAGAGAGATTCCATTGGCCCATTGTTTCCGGGTTCTATTATTGGAAGGGGGAGGGGGGGAATCCCCCTTTAGGCAGACCTAGGCAGACCTAAGGACTGTTCTATTCAATGGTAGGAGTATTATGACACGCCCCTTTAGGCAGACCGGAAGCTGGTCATGTTAGGTGCCCATAGAAACCTATTACATTGGCATATCTCTATATACTTAAAGCATCTCTGATGATACAGTAACAAGAGTCAGTGGTCTCACCTCTACATCCTGTCTTGTCCACTTTTTAGGCTGCCAAACCAGGCGAGGGCATTTATCAGGTAAGATGGCTGACTCGCCTCATTTTGATTTCATAGACTGTGCGCGTGTGTGTGTGTGTGTGGGTGGGGGGGGGTGTGGGTTTCTGCCTCTTTATGCTTTTGCCGTTCTGTCTGTACTCTCTCTCTCCTCTGTATCTGATTCTCATATCTCTCTTTCTATCTACTATCCACCTCTCTCTCTGTCTCTCTCTTTGTATTTTTTCTTCTCACTCTCTCTTCTGTATCTGATTCTAATCTCTCTCTCTCTCTCTCTCTCTCTCTCTCTCTCTCTCTCTCTCTCTCTCTCTCTCTTTCCTGTCCTATAGGGTTTGAGCCCCCATGCCCCGGACACCTATGAGTCTATCCAGGTGAAGAAGGTGAAGGCGTGAGGGATGCGGCCTGCTCAGCCTCCTCTGATGCCGAACCACATCGCACTGACCTGTAGAACCACATCGCACTGACCTGTCGAACCACATCGCACTCACCTGTCGATCCACATCACACTCACCTGTCGATCCACATCGCACTCACCATGTCGAACCACATCGCACTCACCTGCCGAACCACATCGCACTCACCTGTCGAACCACATCGCACACAATAACATCCCACAGTGCTAATCCAACATTTAGAGAGTAGGGGCCAACTCGGCAACGCTTCACTTTACGGTACAGTTACCATACATATAATTACTGTGTACTTTCTGGAGAACAGCAGGCTAACAGAGAGAAATTCACGGTCTCTAACGGGTAAAAAGGGGGAAATTACAAAGTAAATACCATTAATTGGGTAACAACAGAGTAACAGAGAGAAGTTAGATGATTAGATGGTTAGAAAATACGCAGTAGTTTCAGAGTAATTCTTGAGATATGTGTATATTGTATTTACTTTGTAATTACCCCTTTTTACCAGTTAGATACCATGTCCTTCTCTCTGCTCCCCTGTTGTTACCCAGAAACTACAATTACTGTACCTTAATGTAAAGCGTTACCACCAACTCGATTTTGTTGAATCCCACTCTCTCAGTTGTTTAATTAACTCTGCGAAATTTCACCGTGCTCCTGCTCTCGGACCTGCCTGACTATAGAGCTCTCATATAACCGCTTCTTCTCACAATCTGCATGGCAATAATATATTTTTTATTTCAAAATAGATTTCGCTGTTGCAGCTATACTATTGTGATATTTCATGTCATATACCTGTTTCGTATAGGGAAATAGGCTTTGGTTGCTTTGCTGAATTATTAGATGTACAAGTTAAATTAAAACAATAATAATAATAATTTAGAGTTCACCTTTTTGTTTGTCTTTCTGGCTGTCAATGTTTTTTTAATTCTCTCTCTGTGTGTAATAGAGCAGGGCACAAGCTTAGGCGGAGGCGTGACACTGTTTAAATGTCATCAGGATTCAATGTGTTTTTTTTCACCCCAAGGCTAGCAGTTCAAACTGTAAGCAGCAAGGAATAACACAAAGAGGCACAGACATGTCAACACAGATTCACACGCGAAAAGTAATACACAGACAGACAGTGCAAAATACTCAGGTGATGAAACATTGGGCAAGTCTTTGAGCTATGATGTCTGGGCAACGTAAGGTGTTGTTTTTGCACCGTTTATTACCATGACACTGTGGTGTAGAGCACTGTTTCCCAACCAGGGGTATGTGTACCACTAGGGGTACACGAGCACACTGAAGGGGGTAGTTGGAAAAATGTAATTTTAACAAATGCATGGAGCATAATCACACTGGAATAGAAAAAGCGATGTAAACACAAGTTCGGGGGCACAACAAAAAGGCTCGGGGTGTACATGAGACAAAAAAGGTTGGGAAACACTGGTGTAGAAATTGTGGATTAGCGGCAGACAACTTCTTTTAATCATTCCATCAGGAAGTAGAAATGCACTCAGAGAGTGCAGACCTTCGCCAAAGAAGCTGGTTGATAGAACATTTGACTATGTCACACCCTGTTTTTATTTTGTCTTTCTGCCTTAGAAACGGGAATGTCAAAATTCGCCCTGTCCCGAATTTAAATTTGCGGTCACTAAGGGTGTCTAGATTTCTAGGCTAGCAATAATGAAGAGTCTTTAAAAAAAAATTCTGGTTCCGGTTTGTGATCCGGATCACCACCAAAATTGAATCACTGGTTCCTTTACTCATGTCCAACAACTCCACAAAGAGTCATGCAAATCCGTTCTTAGCTTTTGGAGTGATCCTGCTGACAGACAGCCAAACAAACAGACAAACAAACAGACAGACAGACAAACCAACGCGACCAAAAATATAACCTCCTTGGTGGAGGTAGTTAGAAATCATGTTATTGTCCAGCAACACAGCTCAAAAAGTTCCCTTGTGTATCATTACCTTTATAGTGTTGCACCTTAATGCTGTGCTGTATCAAGAACTTCTTGATTGTAACGTGCTTGCACATTTCTGTTTTGTAATACAATAAAATCACTGGTGTGTACATAGAGTGTGTCAGATTCTTTTTTTTTGTACTTGTTGCTTTATATGATAGTGTTTTTCCCCTTTTACTAGAACTGTGGACTATAGGATACACATCTGAGCCATATCATCACAAAAAGTTGAGATGATGGTAACATGTTTGCAGCACGTGTGTGTGTGTGTGTGTGTGTGTGTGTGTGTGTGTGTGTGTGTGTGTGTGTGTGTGTGTGTGTGTGTGTGTGTGTGTGTGTGTGTGTGTGTGTGTGTGTGTGTGTGTGTGTGTGTGTGTGTGTGTGTGTGTGGCAGCCGTGGCCTAGCGGTTAGAGAGTTGGTCTTTCAATCTAGGGGTTGCAGGTTCGGATCCCCCCTAACCTCTCCCTACATCTCCAGCTGAAGTGCCCTTGAGCAAGGCACCTAACCCCACATTGCTCCAGGGACTGTAACCAATACCCTGAAAAATAATAACTGTAAGTCGCTTTGAATAAATGAAAGCGTCAGCTAAGTGCAATGTAATGTAATAATGTGTGTGTGTGTGTTGCGTGTGTGCGCGTGCGTGTGCGCGCGCGTGCGAACATGCGCGTGTGTGCGTGTGTGTGAACGAGCGTGCGTGTTGAGTGTGGACATACGTAACTGGGACGTTCCCAGACTACACCTTTCGAACATAGGCTTGCTCATGCTCAAGACATGTAGCTGTTTTTGGCGGTGCATGTCAAATACGTTATCAGAAGAAGTAGAGAAGGCCATACTCACAGGGAGATGTGATCAGAAGGGTGTGAGAAAGACTTGACTCACTAAGCTGAGAAAAAAAGAACACGTTTCCATGTCACCGTTTGCAAGTGATGTTATCACCGTCAAACAGGGCCGGTTTTTAGCATAGGCCGGCTAGACGGTCGCCTAGAGCGCCATGTGAAGAAGGGGCGCCGAAATGGCGCTCTCCTATGCGTAATTTTGCGATATGAAGTTTTTTTTATGAAGTCGCAATCAACAAAGAGTGGCGAAAGCGCTCCTCACGGCAAAGCGCCCCTCAGCCAATAGTAATATCGCTTCCAACTGTCTCTGGGAAGTCTGTGAACCAATAAACAGACAGTTCTGAGAAAGGGGGCGGGACGAGTGACAGCCTGCGCTCTATTTTGAATTTGGAGACTCACTCGAGAGACAGAGGGCAAGCGCAAACAATAGTGCTGCTCTGCTGGATGGAGATTATTATGTTCTCATTAAACCACTCATTGCATGATGCAGGAGTTTCAGAGGGTGTTTTGGAACTATGTGATTTAATCAGCAACCGTTTGTGATTGTGGAAAGCCTAATAGTTATGAGGTTACTATTTGGAATTAGAGAGAAAAAGAGCTTTGTTTTTGATCAGAGAAATCGCTAGTTAGCATGCTAACATTAGCCAAGTATGCCAAGCAATGAAATCCAGTAAAGTAGCTGTTAGTAGCCTACTCACTACTCACTAACACCCACCTGATATCATAATAGGCCTACTTGCTTAGGTTGACAAGCAATGTAAAGTAAGACTGGTGCAATGTTTAAAACAATTTTAGCTGCCATATCTCCTTCCATCCACATGAATTAGGCTACCTGCTTGTTGTAAGCTTAAAAAAAACATTAATTTCCAGACCAGAATGACATAGCCTACATTAATCATGTAACAGAACCATGCACAGCAGACAAGTGAGGCTATTTACTATATTTTGTATATTATGAAATTCAATAGCGTGACAGCTCTTCTCCCTTTCTCTCACCCTGTCCCTCCAGTTCAAACACATAGATAGCCCCCTTCTCATTCTCCTACTCACAAATGCACCACTATTTCCAGTCCAGAAATGAAATTGGTTTGGAAGACAGCACAAATGTGTAGCTTATTAAAATTGTTATGCTGCCATGCTTTGTGATGCTGTAGGTAGTGTAGATCAATGCAGACCTCCTTGGTAGGCTTATTGTCTACACATGCATTTTACATGCAAATGTAGGCCTACTGTATCACTCTCCTGGCATTTCAATTTCACGTTACAATTCAAACACATTGATAACCTCCATCTCATCTGGGGTTGGGGGCCCCACCACCATCACATCCAACATACCACACAGTGAAGCTACTTTCATGCGACTCAATCTGATGTGTTGGTCGCCTGTCAAAAAGAACCACAAATCCATTTGATGAAAAACGGTTATTGTTCTTGATGCTATTTAGTTAAGCGTACTACGGATATTACTCTTGTGATCTGTAAGGTATAAGAAGGGGGGGGGGGGGGGGGGGGGGGGGGGGGTGGGGGGGGGGGGGTGGGGGTGGGGGTGGGGGGGGGGGGGGGGCGCCAGAACTCAAACTCGCCTAGGGCACCAAATAAGCCAGAACCGGCCCTGACCGTCAAATGTCATTTTAAAGGCCTCAAACAGGGGGAGGAGGCAGGCGGTGCTGGGAGGCAGAAGATATTAGACCACTTCAGAAGTGAGGATGACATGATGACATGCTTTTCTACGACATTATGATTAGCTCCGTACATATATTCATAGTCATGGTCAGTCATGGGTGAGCGGTTAGGGCGTCAGACTTGCATCCCAGAGGTTGCCGGTTCGACTCGCGACCCGCCAGGTTGGTGGGGGGAGTAATCAACCAGTGCTCTCCCCCATCCTCCTCCATGACTGAGGTACCCTGAGCATGGTACCGTCCCACCGCACTGCTCCCCATGGGGCGCCACTGAGGGCTGCCCCCTTGCACGGGTGAGGCATAAATGCAATTTCGTTGTGTGCAGTGTGCAGTGTTCACTTGTGTGCTGTGGAGTGCTGTGTCACAATGACAATGGGAGTTGGAGTTTCCCAATGGGCTTTCACTTTTCACATATTAGCTCAGTCTATATAGATAGACCAATGGGGAGCCCCATCTAAATTCATGGCTGGGCTGTAAGGAAAACCCTAACCACCAACCGACCAAACAAAAGACAAGAGCATCAGCCCTGAGAACTGCTGGCCCACCGGGAAAATACCCTGTATGCCAGACTACCAGTCCAGCCATGGAAGATGAACATGAGCCTGAGAGCAGTGGCAGTGACTGGTCTTGAATTACAGCACTATAGAGTGACTGAATGGCAGATGCGATTTCAAAACTGCAGGAATCACCATTGGAGGATGGTCAATTAAATCATTTGAACCTTCATTTTCACATAGTACCTTAACCAATCAGTAACGGAGCTCGCGGGTGAGTTCTACGTCACCACTCTCAACTGTTTGCTGATTGGCGAAACACTGAGAGAACCGAGCTCGAGGCTTTTGCCAGACGATGTGCGGAGCCAAAATCTTTGGGTGGAGTACAGAGGATGGCGTCGCGAGGCTAGCACTGTGTAATATTTCAAGTAGTTTATTCCCTGGATTCATGCTGCCCATTCACTAATGTTACATTTTTCATGAAGATTTATCACCACCATCAAACTCTAAGTATTCATTATGAGTCATTCTTTATTATATTAGTCATTATTTAGTGAATATTCAGGAAAATATCACATTTGTCAGTAGATAGCACAGTTTCAATGAGCTGCATAGTTGCAATACCTATTCTGGCCACCGTTTCTACACAGTGCACCTTTAAGTATATGAAATCTTTAAATTCCTCGGCTCTCATACCCAGTTTTGGTCTCAGTAAAGATTCAAGATTCAAGATTTATTTTACTACATCTCATTATAGGTTTATAATAGAGTAAAAACTATTTTTGCTTTGTCTCCTCAAAAGATAAAGAAA
>NC_085857.1:10177373-10179873 GCF_034702125.1 Engraulis encrasicolus | reverse complement strand
TGTGTGTGTGTGTGTGTGTGTGTGCAGATCCTCCAAGCGCTGTGGTCGGCGGATATGATGGCAACTGGTTTGCGGGCAGGGAAGGTGCGGAGCTCACCTGTGAGTTTGGAGGGAACCCCAAGGTGGAAAACATCACCTGGAGCAGGTAATCTGTCGGCCAATCAATGGCTGCTGAGATAAAGTGTCACAAAGTGCAAATCAAATTACTTTCTCACGTCCTTTCCTGGAGCTCTCAGCCTTTTATCTCGGTGTTGCTCTGCCTGGGAAAAATATGAAGTTTCCCCCACTGTCAATCAGCAGCAGAGTGAGTTTTGGCGGGCTTTCCGGTTAGGCCTACATCCCATTGGTCGGACCCAGTGGCTCTGTCAGTATACAATTATTTTAGTGGCATAAATGAGTAATTATTCACTTTTAAGGTAGCTGAAAAGTTAAAAACTATGCCCAAAACAAAGCAATTCCTAACCCTAACCGTCATTAAAGGCATGTAGCATGTAGCCTGTTAGCACAGTTGCCTGAGCGTTATGTTCCTCTATGGCTTATTGTCTGACTTCTGGGCTGTCTGACTAATGGTCTGTCTGACCAACCGGCTTTCCCCTATGCAGAATCACATTGTTAATGAGAGAACAACCTTCGAAATGTGTTTTTTTCCACTATTTATGGAATTGAAACTCAGCAATGACGTTGAGTCTAGTGGCACAGGGTTGGATGGCACAGGAAAGGAGGGGAAGGAGCAGTTTAACTTGCACCCTACGTCTGTCTCTTTACTTGCTATACATTTGCTGTCATCAGGATGGCAATGACCAAATCACTTTACCTAAGGCCCCATGTTATTTCATAGTGGTGTAACACTCTGGTAGTTAACTTTTCAAAGACTAGTCCAGCATTCCACTGGTGAACGACGTGTGTTATGGGGCTACAAGCAGAAAACATATTCATACACACAGGGCTGGTTCAAGGCATTTCGGTGCCCCAGGCGAGCACAGATATTTCCTTTTTGTGGAATTTGACATTGGCATCTGTAAACATGGTGCCATACATCTGATCAAGCACAGATCAATCTAGTACCATGCCCATATACTGAGTGCCCATTAAATGTAAAGTTTAAGGCTTTATTTAGCTCAACATTGTAATTCTGTGGGCCTTGGTGCCCCCCAGGACATTTTGCGCCCTAGGTGACCGCCTAGTCTGCCTATGCCTAGCGACGGCCCTGCGTACACACACTCTTCTGCATTGCCTGTGCCTCCACACCTGTTAGGCAGCCTCGGCCCAAATTATTCCCGCCCTTCACTTGACGGATTTACCACCTGCTGCTGTCTTTTTGCATTCTCTGAAGGGACAGTAAGGTAGCATTGATAGTGGACAGTGACATATCTGTCTCCTTTGTGTCCTTTTGGACAATAGACACAAACCTTTATGGGTTGGATTTCCCCCCATTTTTTACCTATGGCAAGACAGTGCTGGTTGATCTCCCCACCCTCAAGTTGTCTGTATTTTAGTTCTTTCTGGGCCTTTTAAAATCATGCATTTCATGCAGAGCCGCTGCTATAACATAATTGTCACCCATGTGGTATTGACCACGTCTTAATCTGTTACTTAAGAGTCTCTGTGATGTCGTAGCCATGCTGTTATGATGTAGTTAAGCTATCGTCGGCTTGTGGCGGCGTCTGCTTGAAAGGGCTACTGTGTAACACAAAGTAAAGGGTTTTTTTGTTGCAAAGGGTACGGTTTTGCGTGACTTAAGATTTGGAATTGTTTTAGGTGAAAATATGTAAAAGCCTAAGCCCATGGATTTCTAGACATATGGATCTCTGATTACAACTGTTGTTTTGATTGAGAACAGATCGTCAGAGTTTATTTTTCCTTTTCAATCTGACTCACACTTCAATGTTGTCAATAGTGATTACTGGACACCTGCAAAGCCACCTGTGACATAAAGAGGATTTTGTTGAACTTGAGTTGAACGTTTTTGTTTTCAATCTTCTTGGAGCTGACAGGTGGAACTCAGTGTTCCATCTTGTGGTGATAATCAGCACAGAATATGCTCGCTTTCAGTAAAAAAAAAAACAGCAGAAAAAAACTTGTGACAAAAAAACTTGTGCTGCCCACGTGGTGTGTTCACAGTCTTAGAAAGTCTTAAAGGGACACTGTGTGAGATTTTTAGTTGTTTATTTCCAGAATTCATGCTGCCCATTCAATAATGTTACCTGTAAATGTAAATGTAAAGTTACCTGTAAATGTAAAGCATTTATTATGACTGGAAAAAATATGTTTTTCATACATGAAAAGGGGGATCTTCTCCATGGTCCGCCATTTTGAATTTCCAGAAATAGCCATTTTTAGCCGCAAAAATTACTGTACTTGGGCCATACTATAAAATATTCATTTATTACTTAGTGAACTTTCATGAAAAGATAAAATTTGGCCTTAGACAACACATTTTCAATGAGCAGCATAGTTGCAGTACCTTTTTTGACCATTTCCTGCACAGTGTCCCTTTAAA
>NC_085857.1:10089873-10174873 GCF_034702125.1 Engraulis encrasicolus | reverse complement strand
TTCATCTTTTTTACTTTATTTATGATAGGACAGTGAGGGTGGTGACAGGAAGCGAGTGGGGAGAGACGGGGGAGGGCTGGCAAAGGACCCGGGCTGGGATTCAAACCCGGGTCAGCCGCATGGTAGATGAGTGCCCTACCGGTTGGCCACAGCAGGGCATACGTGTAATTTTTCATGTGACATCAGACACCTTTGATTCAATGCTCTTGAAGGAGTAAAAGTTAAATCTTGTGACATAGACATAAACTTACACTGCTCTACACCGTTTTCTATGGAAACCAGTAGTTGTTTCAGGGCCGGCGCCACGGGGGGGCATTGGGGGGCATTGTGCCCCCCAGCCAAGCTGCTGTGCCCCCCCTGGGCCTATTCACCTAAACATGCTGATATGGTCATTAATATGCAACACATTAGGGTTTTGTCTGAATACGTAAATATAAAGTATAAAATAAAATTCCACCAGTGCTTAACCCCTTAAGACGCGGCTTTATACATTTGTTGTTACCAGTATGGTAATGACCAAGTCGTGGTGCATTACTAAAGGGCATGTGTTGTGTCATAGTATTCTAGCGCTTTGGTAGTTACATTTCAATGACTATTACAGCGTGCCACTGAAGGTACGGCGCGCATTAAGGGGCTACCCACCATAGCTCTAATTAAGAAATAAATTCATAGGCTACACTATTCAGACAGCCCACAATTTGGTTAAAATGCAGGAAGTTGCATCTAAGAAATACATTTTTTTCTGGGGGAGGACCCCCATACCCCCCGTCAAGGTGCACCCCCATACTCCATCAAATGCCCGTCCAACGACTTGGTTCTGCAGCCGGGTCTGAGTTGTTTTCTTGCTTTACCTAAGAAACAGAACTGGTCTGACCTCATGGTGAACATAGCTAATTCAATAGAAAGGAGGTGTGCTGCTGAACGTTCCTGTTGTGTTGTTTGTCACATGACGTGACTGTTTGGCAGCGGAGAGGGGGATTGTTTGAGCTGTTCTGGCAGAGAAAACATCATGACAGATTGGATAAGTGGCCGAACACAAAACCTAAATGGAAGCAGACGGAAAATCTGTAGCAGAATGTGTTGGTACGTTGCGACCAAACAATCTGTTCAACAAGGAAACCGTAACAACCGTAACGTACACTGGTGTAAGTACTTCAGGCCCCCTGCAATCTACCAAGAATGGGCCCCCGAATGAAAAAAATAGGGCCTAATATCATGTGGAGGGGGCCCGTTTCTTCAAGTCAAGGCCCTATGTGCATATGGGCCCCCACCTCGTATGGGCCCCCCCTGCCTCGCGGGTATACTTTACGCCCCTGGTTACGTAGCAAAATGATGTAGGGGTTGAACGTGTCCATGGATTACCTTAACAACAACAGCTACCTATTAGCCTAACACCTGAATTAGTGTTCATTAGGCACACCGGAGTCACGGTAAAGTTTTAGCATCTCTTCAAAAGAGACGAGACGGCTAGACAGAGTCAGGAAACAGGAAGGAAGCCAGTGCGCACACACACACACACACACACACACACACACACACACACACACACACACACACACACACACACACACACACACACACACACACACACACACACACACACACACACACACACACACACACACACACACACACACGCTTTGATGATTAACACCCTGGTGAAACACAAACACGTGTAGTGTAGACAAATGCATCAGGTATGCAGCCAGACTGGATTAGTGGTACAGAACTCTCGGGCAGAGGAGTGACGTCAGAATGCGGACAGTCCCAACAGCAGGCTGGATGCAGGCAGGTGAGGAGGAGGAGGGGACAGGAGGGGTGCATTCCAATATGCAGACTTCCCTCCTCCACTTGTGCTTGTGGCCTCGCCCCGTCCCGTCTCCTGACCACGCCTCCGTCTCCCAGCTGTCAGCCTATAGGCACAACATCTCTTGGGGGACTGTTTTTCATTCACCGTCCCGATTGCAAATGAGAATATGACATTAGAATTGTGCTTTTGCAAGATATTGAATTTATGTTCTGTCGTCAGTGTCATCATGAGGTCACAAACAGGCAAAGTGAGCAAGGGAGGACGAGAGGTCACATATTGGAATGCACCCAGGGGATGTCAGGAGGAGGGGACAGGGGACAGTCAGGAGCTGCAAATCATTCTGCATTTATTTTCTGTCATCAGCAACATCATCATGAGGTCACAAGGAGGAAGTGAGCAAGGGAGGAGGGGAGTTGACATATTGGAATGCACCCAGGGGATGTCAGGAGGAGGGGACAGGGCATGTCATGAGTCAGGAGCTGCAAATCATTCTACGTCCTTTCGGATCCTTTCATCCTCATGCCTCAGTGCCACGCCTCCGTGGTGGAGGAATCAATTAGCTGTTTTTAGGGCCCTAAATTAACATTTTTCACCATCAGCCAAAATGGCTAGTGGATGAGAAGATCTTACTAGCCAAACACACACTCACTAATGGGTCAGCGTGTCTAGTAAGTTGGTCTTTTCTACCAGCCAAAATGACATTTCACCAATATTTAGCTAGTTGGCTGGAGTTAATTTAGAGCACTGGCTGTTTGAACTGCGCTGGCAGACTAGTTCGTTTGAGCCAACTGTACACAGCTACTGGGTTCAGGCAGAAAACAGTGGCCTCTTCACTACTTTGCCAAAAATATTCGCTAACCTGCCTTGACTCTCATGTGAACTTACTAAGTGCAATCCCATTTCAATATGATGTCGGTCCAGGTTTTGCAGTTATTGCAGTTTCAGGATGCCAAAACACTTTGGACAATTCTATGCTCGCTATCTTGCGAGAACAGTGGGAACAGAGTCCGTGTGGATGAATTTGACTGGTCTGCACAGAGTCATGGCCTGAACCTGACTAATAGAACACCTTTGAAATGAATTAGAGTGGAGACTGAGAGCCAGTCCTTGTCGACCAACATCAGTGTGTGCCCTCACCTTTCTTTTTTGAGGAATGGTCAACAAATCTTATAAACACACTCCTCAACGTTGTGGAGAAGTCTTCCCAGAAGAGTTGAAGCTGTAATAGCAGCAACAGGTGGACTGATCATATTGAATCATGATTTGTAAGGAGCGGAATGGCACTTAGGGTCATGTTTGAGTTTGCCTGATGAAGGTCTTGGACAAAAACTTTGCTTATTAAAGAAAAACAGCGAAATTATCTGTGTGCGGGAGTTTTTTCAAATTGTCCGCTGAGCGACCCATGGAGAGGTGAGGTGTGCTGAGGTGTGCGAAGAAATTCCAAGTTAACGCAGATAAAATGCTAACACATGTTGCAGATAAAATGCTAACACATGGTACACATGGTGCACGGTAGTTCAAGTAGTGAGTAGTGTATACACTTTTAGCGATGATGTGTGACCTTTTTCTGACGTTTTCCCTCAGGGGCACTTCATACCCAAGTTTGGCTTAAGTACTACCTAAGTGTTTTTGGGAAACCCTGGCCCTGAAGTAGAAGAGCAAGTACACCATTAGAGCATCAAATTTGACATTTCATTACAAACAGCGGACACGCCTATCCAAAGACACTTACAATACAATAGAGGGCATGAGCAGCTGTAAATACAGAGCAAGCACAGGGCAGGGGTGGATTTCTCAGAACCATAGTTGCTAACCAAGTTAGCTACTTTGTTGTTTGCAATGCAATTTGCCATTGGCAACTAGTCAAGTTGCTAACTAGCTAAAAACTACGCTTTCGAGAAACGCACAGGGCAGGCTTTTGAGAGGGTTGTCTGAGTTCAGTCACACATGTTAGGATTTGTACCACCCCCTATTAGCTTTCAGTGGTTCATAGACATAGAGAACTGGCACTATTGAACTTCGGAATATTTCCAGTAGTTCTAAAACATAGTGGGTCGTATTGTATGTTTGAATAAGGTAGGTCTGTGCACAGCCAAATAATATCCAAAAATAAAACCTTATTCAATTGACCCATTTTTTTGCCTAAGGCATGCAAAAAACACCTGCTGAATGCCTAAGCCCTTTTTGGGGAAAGGTGCCTTCTGCCTATTGAAACCTAAATATCACAGTCTCAGAAGCACATAAAAACATGAAATAAGTTGCATTTAAAAGCTAGGACCCTCATATTCCATTAGAATGTGTCCATTCAGCTCTAACATACCCATTTCTTCATGAAAAAGCTAAAATTCCTGAATGAAGTGTATATGTCACTCCAGGCATCTAAAGTCAAACGACATATAGTGTATATATTTTAGCATCAGACTAAATGGGTTAAAACAGCAACTTTTCGATCACCCTGGGTCTTCGTCAGGCATATCAAGGCATATCATTTGGCAGTGTGCAGACCTACCTTCTTCAACTGTCTGACTCTACACAGTAAATGTTGTGGTGTTAATTCAACACTTTAAGAGTTCATATTAGTCCAAATGATGCCAAATCAACTCTCTAAGTGTTAAATGAGCACTGCAGAAGTTACTGTGTACTGTCTGGCACCTGCAACAACTGATTTTGGATTTGCCCACCCTTCCCAAAAATGACTGCTCATAATGTATGGTACCACTTTATGGGCAGTCATGGGTAAGCGGTTAGGGCGTCAGACTTGTAGCCCAAAGGTTGCTGGTTCAACCCCTTGCACCGGTGAGGCATAAATGCAATTTCCGTGTGTGCAGTGAACACTTGTGTCCTGTTGAGTGCTGTCTCACAATGACAATGGGAGTTGGAGTTTCCCAGTTGGGCTTACACTTCACTTTCACTTACTGTAGGCTGATGTTAGCCTCTCTTCCCAGGCTGCTACTGTGTGTTTATGGATATGTTTACTGAAGCAAACTTATGTAGACTGTACTATACACATGACTGAGACACACTGCAAAAACAAACATGGTGGCTCAAAGCAAACAGAGATAGACAGGCAGAAATACGCACGCACGCACACACGCGCACATACGCGCACACACACGAGCACATGCGGGCTCACTCACTCACACTCACACTCACACTCACACTCACACACACACACACACACACACACACACACACACACACACACACACACACACACTCACACTCACACTCACACTCACACACACACACACACACACACACTCAGGCAGCAGGTCAAACTCACACAACACATCCACACACACTGAGTGTCGATGGCTCTACACATAAAAAGCACAAATATTCACACAGAGAGACATGAAGGCAAGTGGTGTTACGGTGATGAAAGGCGTGTTGGAGCCAGGGGGGATCAAAGCAAGATAGGCTGCATCAGGATAATGGGAGGCAGGCAGGTAGGCAGGTAGACCTCCCTCTGTCTTGTCTTGGTGTTACTCAGGGCTGGATTGGCCATCTGGCATAGCGGGCATTTCCCGGTGGGCCCTGCACACTTGTGGGCCCCTATGTTCAGCAATGTAAAAAAAAAATTCTGAAAATAGAGGCCGACAAGGGTGCGGGGCCGACCGGTGACTCAGTTCTGCGCCGCTAATTTTGAGTGGGGGCCTCTTTAAGTCAAAAGTGCCCGTGCCCTATTTCTCCCCCATGAGGGGCCCCTTTAAGCCAAAAGTGCCCGGGCCCTATTTCTCTCCCATGAAGGGCCCCTTTAAGCCAAAAGTGCCCGGGCCCTATTTCTCCCCCATGAGGGGCCCCTTTAAGCCAAAAGTGCCCGGGCCCTATTTCTCCCCCATGAGGGGCCCCTTTAAGCCAAAAGTGCCCGGGCCCTGTTTCTCCCCCATGAGGGGCCCCTTTAAGCCAAAAGTGCCCGGGCCCTATTTCTCCCCCATGAGGGGCCCCTTTAAGCCAAAAGTGCCCGGGCCCTATTTCTCCCCCAGTCCAGCGGAGGGTAGACCTCCATCTGTCTTGGTGCTACCATGCCACTTAGCTTAGGCCTACCTTAGTGGTTCCCAAAGTGGGGCTCAGGGCCCCTAGGGTGGTTAAGGAGGCATTTCAAGGGGGCCGTGGAGGGGAGGGACCGATCAAATAATAATAGCATTTACTTCTCTTGTGATTAGGGTTGCCAAATGTCAATGGAAAAAATACGGGACTTCATCGTAGTGGGGGGTTTTGGATTTCTTTAGATGTAATTTCCTGCATTTAACGTCCCATGTCCCATACCATTTCAGCTCAATATGGAACCGTACTTTCATCGATTCCGTATTTCAAGGGACGGTTGGCAGCCCTACTTCTGATGTTCACTTGAACATTTAGCAATGTTAACGCAGAACGCTAGCAATGTTAAACGCTTGGCATTTGCAATATGGGAGGTGGTGGAAGGGGGTTCTGAAAAATATTCTTAGACCCATAAAGGGAGTCCTTTATGAAAAAAAGTTTGGGAAGCCCTGGCCTACCCAGTGGCGGCAGCGTTTACCCAGCCACCAAGCTAACCCTGTGTTTGGGGTAATTTAGCCTCGTGGCACACTGCCACTGCTGAGTCAGCTATTCTCTGCTCTGCTCTACTGTACTCGGCTCTGTCTGTTGCCTCTGTGTGGAGCTTTATCCACTAGACTGTTGTATACGTAATATGAAATATTTTTATATTTTCTAGGGGGGCTGCGGCAGGTTGGCAGGAAAAGTATCGAAAAAGCAACATAGATATTTTAATGAATTAAAAAGATGAAAAAAGCTAAACAATATTCACTAGTTAAGAACTGCATTATAATAACGTATTGCATCTTTGAACATAACTGCTATTATCGTTATTATTTTATATATCTTACTGTAGTAGGACACAGACTAATAGGCCTCGACTATGGTTATGTAAGGGGATACACAGAAAAATAGTCTGGCACGATACATGTAAGGGGGCCTTGGCTGGAATCTACCGGAATGGGGGGGCCTTGGCATGGTCAAGTTTGGGAACGCCTGTCCTAGCCAACTCTTTATTTAACAAAGGTTCATGTTTTTTTTTTCTCAGTGGGATTAAGAATAATGATAGCGTTGTTGCCACTCATCACATATGCCTTGGCTAAACAGCCTCTCTCTGAAACCCATATGAAAAAGATATAAAAGTAACATGGCTACACAAATCTTAATCCATATGGAAAAGACATGGTATATAAAAATAACATGGTTACTGACATGTTATTTGTGGATAATGCGAATGGACCAGTTTTATCATTTGATATTGTCATATGAGGAAAAGGAAGAAAGGAGTCACACACTGGAGCTGAATGCAGAATCAAAAACTGTATTAAACAAAGCCGAAAAAAGTAAATAAAACCGACAGACAGGGGACAAACGTTTCGGGTCTAGCCCATCATCAGTGTTCCAGTGTTTGTTTACTTTTTTCGGCTTTGTTTAATACAGTTTTTGATTTTGCATTCAGCTCCAGTGTGCGACTCCTTTCTTCCTTTTCATTATACTGCTCTTGGAATTACGCACCGAGCGATACGCTCAGGATAAGACATTAGCGCGGATGCCACCCCACCATTACTATATTGTCATATGAGGAAATACAGTAGTGTACACTTCCCATGTGAAATATATGCTGCAGTACATGACATGGCATGCGTATGGCTATTCAAGTCTCAGCCTCATGTGTGGAAAAAGAGAAATGGCCGCTTCTATAGTGTGTGGTATTATTGTATTATGGTATGTAGACAGTATGTGGCATGCCCAGTGATACAGTACGGTGGGCATGCCTTATGAAGAAGCATACATACACATCAGGGTGCTTCAAGCAGCCCTTGAAAATTAAAACGCAAAATCCTGCACAATCTTTGAATAATCTTCTCTTGCAGCATTGTTCCTTTGAACTTAACTTAGACTTCCATGCACATTTCTAGAAAAAATGATCTGAAAGTGTTGAAATGTTGAATAGCAGTGATTGGGCTTCAGATTTAGTAGGGGAAGACATTTTGAAGAATGCACCTGTAGCTTTTCCACTTCGCTAGGACATCAAGCACCCAAAACATGGCTAAATGTATGGGTTTATTGGTGTTCGGACATGGATAAAGGCTTAGCGTGTGGGGGCTAAAACCTAGCTAAAGGAAGGCTGCAAAAAAGGCATGGGTTTGAAATTTGGGAATGTGGCAACTTCAGCATTTTTCTAAATGATTCTTCATATTAGCTGCTTTTATGTCCTGGGCGTTGGGAGGCTTATGATGAGGTCAATGGGCCAAGGTTAATTCAAGCTGAAAATCACTGATTTAGACCATAGTCCATGTTTAAATCATCTTGTGAGTTTTCTATACAGTAGATCTTTTTTTCGTATGGGAACTGTGGAGTTGCTCTTGTGTTCTCTCTGTCTCTCTAGTCTAGCCTAGAACTTGTACTATGAAACATTTTGTATGTAATCTTAAGTTTTCTTTAGCATTGGAACTGTGGAGCTGCTTTGATGTCCTCTGCATTAGATTTATTATTTATTCATACCATGCATAGTCTATGTTTAAATCATCTTGTGAAATGTATATAGGCTTCAGTAGATATTTTTTTCGTATGGGAATTGCGGAGTTGCTCCTGTGTTCTCTCTGTTCATTAGTCTCATTGTAATGTAATGAGGTTAGCTGCGTTGGCACAGCCACAGGTGACAGGCAGTGGTTGGTTGGCTGGCTGTTGTCATGTTAATCACCTTGGCGACAGTGGAACAAGGGTGCGCTAGGCGAGGGGATAAAGGGCCATTGTGAGCCCACAACAAAGATGGAGGGAGGGGCGGAGACATATACCTGAGAAACAGCTTTGACAGACAGCTCAGTGTTTACGCCCCACCTTTTGAATTTGAGGAAGACCTGAGTCAGGACGACATGTCAGTTTCAGTCATAGGTGCGCTCAACAAACTAAGGAAAGTTGTTGTTTGTGTTTTCGGGATGCGTCTAACAATCGGAGTCTCAACGATCTATCACGATCTTGCACACTCTTGCTTTTTTTCTCTTTACTAAAATAATGCATCTTGTCCCTGTGACTATATACATTTTGGCCTTGAGTCGTCCTCAGTGTGCCCCCGAAATGTCATCATCCTGCCTAATGACATAATATAAAAACAAATCTACCAATATAATAGCATCCAATGGAGTGTGCAAACATTTCTACAATAGTAGTGTTGACCTTTTTTCTTCAGCGCCTGGGATGCACAAAGACCCTTCGCAAATGAGACAGCTCAGTGTTGCCACAGAAACCGGAACCCTGTCCCCCAGCCCACCATGCCCCGCCCAGGCCCCCCCAAAGGAGTTGATTCATCAGTTTCTCTGGGGCGTGTTGTTTTAGGCGGCCTGGAAAGATGGAGGAAAAGATAGACAGGCAGGGACAAAGTCATCTTAAAGGGACACTGCAGGGTACTGCAACTATGCTGCTCATTGAAACTGTGTCGCCTATTGCAAATGTTATCTTTTCCTGAAAGTTGGCTGAGTAATAAACTAACATTTTTTATTATGGCCCAAGTACAGTCATTTTTGCAGCTACAAATGGCTATTTCTGGAAATTCAAAATGGCGGACCATGGAGAAGATCCCCCTTTTCATGTATGAAAAGTGCAATTTTTCCAGTCATAATGAATACTTAGAATTTGATGGTGGTGGTAAATATTCATGAAAAAGGCAACATTAGTGAATGGGTAGCATGAATTCTGGAAATGAACAACTAAAAATCTCACACAGTCTCCCTTTAAAGGCCCCTCCACTGGAATGAGGACCCAATTCTGGGGCCCCTCTCACCCTGACCACTTTCCCCCCAGGTTTCACTGAGTGTGTTTACATGCAGTTCAGTATCCCGAATATGAGGCTTATCCCGGTTATGATCATATTCGGGATAAGGTGTTTATATGCGCACAGAGCGTTATATCCCAGTCTACATTCTTGGCCGTTATAGAATTCTCTTCAAATGCGTGTAGCCTGGATACCAGCAACAGCGTTCCATGGGAAGCCCCTGTATTCGGGATAAGGTGTATACATGCGTCAGTATCCCGTCTTCTGTCGGAAGACTCCACCTAGCATATCCCGATTTCTCAGTATCCCGAATAAGGGCTTATTCAGGATACTGAAGTGTTTATATGCGCAAACGCAAATTCGGGATACTTAATATCCCGATCATATTCGGGATACTGAACTGCATGTATACGCACTCACTGACTATTACAGCGTTCCACTGGTGGAGTGACCTGCATTGTGGGGCTATTCATCCTCTTCAAACTAACATTGTCCTTCTGTGAGGCATATGTCAACTTGATGCATAGAGTCAACTCCTTACCTGTAATAATAAATGCACACTTTGCATTGTTTTGTTTTTTTGTTCTGGTAAAGCTCACTTTCTTACCATGAAATGGAAAAAGGTCACTCTGCGTCACTCTTAAGCTGTAGTCATATATATATATATATTTTTAATCTTGTGAGAAACGTTGGTCCCTGGCGACAAGACTGGGCTAGTCAGATGCTCATCATCTGGTGCTGCAGTACGTGAAAGTTATTGTCTGTGTGTTGTGTGCGCCGTGGGAGGGGTGTGTAGGTGTCATTCGTATAATACCTGTGTTTATGTGATATATCAAGTGTGTGTGTCAGGTATAGCTGTGCATGCGAGACTACAGTTGGATACTTGAGATGATTTGTGTCTTGCATGTCTAGGCTATGTGAATGTTTTTTTTTTCCAATGTATAATGTGTCTCTGTGCCAGGAGAGGAGTGTGTGCGTGTCGTTTGCATTACATCTGTGCCTATGGGATATCCCATGTCTGTATCTGTCTATGGCATGTCTGTGCGTGTGAAGCTACGGTTGTGTTTTTGAGATGATTTATGTCTAGGCTATGTACAGGTGTAGGTGTTTCTGTGTTTGCTCTCTAATAGCTGACTGCACATAAGGTGTCTGGTTCGCTCGTCTCTGTGTAATGTCTGTCTGTGTTTATGAGGTATCACATGTATGAGTGTGCCAGTGGTACGTGTGATATGTCTGTGTCTGTGCGCCACGAGAGGTGTGTGTAGATGTCGCCTGTATAATATCTCTGTTTATGGGATAGTGTGTGTGTGTGTTTGTGTGTGTGTGTGTGTGTGTTTGTGTGTATATGTGTGTGTGTGTGTGTGTCTTGTCCTTTGGTCTGGTCTGTGTCTATAAGATCATGATAAATTGCAATGCATTGTTAAAACAGCCAGTAGAATAATTGGATGCCATCAAACATCAGCATCTCAGCTTTTTCAAGACATCACACTACACAAGGTTGAAAGTATCCTGGGAGACACTACCCACCCTTTACACAGCAAATTTCAGTTTAGCCAACGCAGTAACGGGAGACTGCTGCAGAGGAAAATAAGAACAGCCAGGTTCAGCAAGTCATTTGTTCCCTCTGCAATTAGAATTTTTTAATGCGTGCGTGCGTGCGTGCGTGCGTGTGCGTGTGTGTTTGTGTGTGTGTGTGTGTGTGTGTGTGTGTGTGTGTGTGTGTGTGTGTGTGTGTGTGTGTGTGTGTGTGTGTGTGTGTGTGTGTGTGTGTGTGTGTGCACGCGCGTGCCTGTGGCATGTCTGTGCGTGCGAGGCTACAGTTGTCCATTTGAGACTATTTGTGTCACCCCAGCGCAGGATGTGAAATCAGGTTCGACCGGTTTCTGGTGACGTGAACCAGGACGACCGTTGCCACATACTTACCGGTGATGGCGTGCGTGTGTGCGCACGCGGGTGTGGGTGTGTGTGTGTGTGACTGTGTGCGGGCCTGTGGGCATGTGTGTGTGTGTGTGCATGTTTTTGTCTACATTACATTTGTGTATCTCAAGAGGATTTAAGGTCAAAGGTCAAAGTCACTGCCATGGCCTGTGGCCTGTGGCCTCCTGGCTTTAGTAAGATCTACTGAATTAGAGAGGTCAAGGAGGTCAATACTGAGTTCAGAAAGTACAACCCCTGCTTTCTGATGTACTGTAGATTGATTAGGAAGAACCCTGTTGTTCCATAGAGCCTTTCAGTGACGCCCCCCTATGGTATGTGGATGTCATTTGCGACTCGAATTTTAACCACAGAATATGTTGAGTTTTACTCATCATTCTACCTTAATATCTAGCTTAGTTCTACCTTATTGTCCTGCCATGTTACACAGAGATGGAATACATGTCAGCAGGTTAGACGGAGAGTGCACACAGCAGTGTAAATGTCATATTCTATGTTAAGTAACTAGGGCTGGGAATGGCCAACAACCACACAATGCAATATGTATCACAGTACAGGGGCCACATTAGATACAATATGTATTTACGTATTTCAACTTTTCTTGTGCTAGAGAAGTAAGGTAGTGGTGCGCACATCCAAGATACAGGTGCAGGACAAAAGGTGAGAGGCTATGAAAACAAAGGTGGAATGTCCGCACACTTGCTCACGTTTTTATTTTCATTTTATTTTACCAAGGGAACGTTTTCGAGCAGTGTGCTGAAGATATGCTACAGTAGATAGCAATTGATTGTCAGCATACAGTGCAGTCACAGTAATACCACCTTCATGTATATTATATTATATTATATTATATACAGGGCTCTAAATTAACACACGCCAACACGCCAAACACGGGTGAAAATTAATTTTGGCTAGTAGAAAAAAATACCTACCCGCCAATTTGGCTAGTTGCGCCCGAGTACACAGAATGGTAAACCGCTGCTCTGATGAACGTTATACGGCGAGATTTCCTACATTACCCATGGACACTAGCGTCACGAGGTAGCCTCCCACCGTGGGCTTTCCAGTGCATCGAGCGTCAACTCCATGGTGTTGCGCGTGCCAGGATTGAAAACATTTCAGACGACCGGCCTTCTGTCAGCTAAGCTGCGCTCACACTATTCTGACAGGCAGCTCTCCTCCTATGCTCTCGTCGCTTTCGCTACAACCTTTTTAACGTCACTACTGCTATTATTACTAGGCTATATGAACCTTGCTGTAACAGGCTGCATTTTTTAAGCAGCGAGACCCTGACCGTTTCAATAACAGGATTTACGCAGACAGGGCCGGTTCTGGCTTATTTGGTGCCCTAGGCGAGTTTGAGTTCTGGCGCCCCCCCCCCCCTGAAATAAAAAAAAACCTCTTTCTTATACCTTACAGAACACAAGAGTAATATCTGTAGTAAGCTTAACTAAATAGCATCAAGAACAATAACCGTTTTTCATCAAATGGATTTGTGGTTCTTTTTGACAGGCGACCAACACATCAGATTGAGTCGCATGAAAGTAGCTTTGTGTGGTGTGTTGGATGTGATGGTGGTGGGGCCCCCAACCCCAGATGAGAGGGAGGTTATCAATGTGTTTGAATTGTAACATGAAATTGAAATGCCAGGAGAGTGATACAGTACATTTGCATGTAAAATGCATGTGTAGACAATAAGCCTACCAAGGAGGTCTGCATTGATCTACACTACCTATAGCATCAAAAAGCATGGCAGCATAACAATTTTAATAAGCTACACATTTGTGCTGTCTCCCAAACCAATTTCATTTCTGGACTGGAAATAGTGGTGCATTTGTGAGTAGGAGAATGAGATGGGGGCTATCTATGTGTTTGAACTGGAGGGACAGGGTGAGAGAAAGGGAGAATAGCTGTCACGCTATTGAATTTCATAATATACAAAATATAGTAAATAGCCTCACTTGTCTGCTGTGCATGGTTCTGTTACATGATTAATGTAGGCTATGTCATTCTGGTCTGGAAATTAATGATTTTTTTAAGCTTACAACAAGCAGGTGATTCATGTGGATGGAAGGACATATGGCAGCTAAAATTGTTTTAAACATTGCACCAGTCTTACTTTACATTGCTTGTCAACCTAAGCAAGTAGGCCTATTATGATATCAGGTGGGTGTTAGTGAGTAGTGAGTAGGCTACTAACAGCTACTTTACTGGATTTCATTGCTTGGCATACTTGGCTAATGTTAGCATGCTAACTAGCGATTTCTCTGATCAAAAACAAAGCTCTTTTTCTCTCTAATTCCAAATAGTAACCTCATAACTATTAGGCTTTCCATAATCACAAACGGTTGCTGATTAAATCACATAGTTCCAAAACACCCTCTGAAACTCCTGCATCATGCAATGAGTGGTTTAATGAGAACATAACAATCTCCATCCAGCAGAGCAGCACTACTGTTTGCGCTTGCCCTCTCTGTCTCTCGAGTGAGTCTCCAAATTCAAAATAGATCGAACGCTGTCACTCGTCCCGCCCCCTTTCTCAGAACTGTCTGTTTATTGGTTCACAGACTTCCCAGAGACAGTTGGAAGCGATATTACTATTGGCTGAGGGGCGCTTTGCCGTGAGGAGCGCTTTCGCCACTCTTTGTTGATTGCGACTTCATAAAAAAAACTTCATATAGCAAAATTATGCATAGGAAAGCGCCATTTCGGCGCTCCTTCTTCTCATGGCGCTCTAGGCGACCGCCTAGCCGGCCTATGCTAAAAACCGGCCCTGTGCGGAGATTATGCATAGCGCTACTTCTGTTGTGTAGACGTTTTGTGCGAGTGATGAGAATGTGGCGGGGGTTAGAGCAAGGTTCTGTGTGTTGGTGAATGCTAGTAGTAATTGTAAATAGTGACGTTAAAAATGAGTGGTTGTGGAACGAAATAGCGACCAGGGCAGAGGAGGAGAGCCGACTGTCAGAGTAGTGTGACCGTAGCTGTCAGTTCAGTTGTCTTCTGAAATGTTCAGAGTCCTGGCGCAACTAAGTTGGAAAGCCCACACCATCGGAAAGAAAAACAAAGCAACCAACGACGAAGCTGTGGAAGTAACAAAGGAAGCGAAGATTCCCGAGATATTATTTACTTTTAATTAAACTAGGCTTCTTGTCATTTTGTTGCGCATGGTAGAGAAGAGCTCCTCCTCTCTCGCTGTGTGCTTGGTTACTGTAGGCCTATGTTAAAGGTCTGTTATGTGAGTGGCTTGTGTGATGTGATTCAGCTGCTTTCAGAGGAATTGAACAAAAACTAATCAAATTAATTAGGCCTAAGTAACGAAAGTAAAAAATAAAGCAGAAGTTAAAAAATAATGAAAAAATATATAGCCTATAATATGCTTATTATGTAGGCATATAGTAGCCTATGCAGGCCTATAGTGTATCTGTGTTGTAGAAACAGTTGGACTAAATGACCATTTAATTAGAAAAAAACTAGCCTAAAGCATAGTTTATTTTGGCGAGATAAAAAAAAATTGGCTCGTTGAACTTCTGTTTGGCTGGTAAGAAAAAATGTCCACTAGCCAAATTGGCTGGTGGTGGAAAAAGTTAATTTAGAGCCCTGATGTAGATGTGTGTGTGTGTGTGTGTGTGTGTGTGTGTGTGTGTGTGTGTGTGTTTGTGTGTGTGTGTGTGTGTGTGTGTTTGTGTGTGTGTGTGTACCCTCCTGCAATTCAATCGACTATTCCATTCAGTTATCACTGGTGAATGGTTGTTTTTGTTTCTAGTAACATCTGAGAGCTAAGTCCTCCTACTGTATTAACCCTTCGTGTCCCTCCCTCTCCGCAGACGAGGAGCGGAGCTGCCGGATGGCGTGACCGTGGAATCAGAGCGCCTGGTGTTCGGCCGACCACTGGTGGCCACGGACGAGGGTGTCTATGAATGCGAGGCCAGGAACCGCATGGGGTCGGACCGGGCAGAGCTGCAGGTGACAGTGAGAGGTAAGTTAACCCCGTAGCGCAGAGCCTATGTTATATAGGCCTAATTTAGGGCAGTCATGGGTAACGGTTGGGGCTACTACGTTAAACTTCGGCTTTTTTTCGCACACCTCAGCTGGCAGGTACGTCGGAGATGGCACCATGGGTCACTCAGCAATAGTTTAAAGAAACTCCTGCACACTGACCATTTCGCTGTTCTTTCTTTAATAAACGACGCTTCGGTACTAGCTAGTACCGAAACCACTAGCTAGTACCGAAACGTCGTTTATTAAAGAAAGAACAGCGAAATGGTCAGTGTGCAGGAGTTTCTTTGAACTAAACGATTGGGGCGTCAGACTTGTGACCCAAAGGTTGCTGGTTAGATTCCCGACCTGCCAATTTGGTGGGGGAGGTAATTAACCAGTGCTCCTCCATGACTGAGGTACCCTGAGCATGATACCATGATCCTGCCGCACTGCTCCCTAGGGGCGCCATTGAGGGCTGCCCCCTCGCACGGGTGAGGTATAAATGCCATTTCATTGTGCGCAGTGTGCAGTGTTCACTTGTGTGCTGTGGAGTGCTGTGTCACAAATACAATGGGAATTGGAGTTTCCCAATGGGCTTTCACTTTCACTTCACATATAACGCTACTGTCACCAAAATTGTAATGGCTATGTCTGAATCTGTTACTTAAGGCTCTCGGTACTGTCATAGCAATGTTGTCACGCTGTAGTTGAGTATTTTTAGCAAATAGTGAATAGGCCCGCCGGTGACCCCCATTTGCAGTAAGAGGCTACTGCTGTGTTTCAGACTTTGTAAAATGAACTGGGATGTAGGACGCATACTGCATTCTAGAATTCATTAAATGAAGTGATATGCGTGACTTATCCTACCTAAATTAAATGGTCATGTCAGGGTATTGGTTGCAGTGTTTGGAGCAATGGGGGGTTAGGTGCCTTGTTCAAGAGCACTTCAGCCATGAACTGCACGGACAGTAGGCCTATTCAGCAAAACCAACCCTGACCAATAATATAATGCAGCTAGCCAAGCAAGTATGAAAACTTCTTCAGTCTCAGCCAATGAGAAGTGAAATCCTATCATATTAGTATTTTCAAACTTTTTTCCAATCAAAAAAAATTGAGGCTCAAAGCGTAACGCAAAAATCTATGTGAAAAATATTACCACATACTTCTACAGAGAAATTCAGAGAAACCCAGATATGTGTCAGTGCATACTGCCCCCATGTGGTGTTTGGCTGTCATTGCGACTATCTTCACTGTACACCACAGAACACATTGAGTTCTACTGCACTGTCATTTTACTTTTACATTATATGTAAACTTTTACTTTTTCTTGATATGCTTCAAAAAATAGTGAGCCCATCACAGTTGACAAGCAAAAGACAAGGAAGAAAAAAAATCATTTTCAAAATGAACCAATGAAACATGACAGAGGGGTGCTTTTAAGAACAGATATGGACGTGCTCATAGACTGCTATTCTAAATGTGGTTGAGACCATGGCCGCAACTGAGGACACAGAGGTCATGTCCTCTGTATTTTTTGTCCAGTAATGTAAAATTTATCTATGATGAAAATCAATATATGATCAACAATGATCAGTTCAGTCTGTATATGCCACCCCCATTTATCCTCAAGGCAGTGATTAATGAAAACAAACTTAAGAGTTTGACTAACGTGTTTAAAGCGTTCTAAATGTACTGTATGTAGTCGGTATTTGAAAATATCCTGGTACGGCCTTGGTTGAGAGTTGAGACAAATTCCTAATTAGCCAAATAATCGAGACAGCAGTAAACTTAAAGGGACACTGTGCAGGAAATGGTCAAAAACGGTACTGCAACTATGCTGCTCATTGAAACTGGGCTGCCTATTGCCAAATTTGATCTTTACATGAAAGTTTACTAAGTAATAAACAAATATTTTCTAGTATGGTCCAAGTACAGTCATTTTTGCAGCTAAAAATGGCTATTTCTGGAAATTCAAAATGGCGGTCCATGGAGAAGATCCCCCTTTTCATGTATGAAAAGTGCCATTTTTCCAGTCATAATGAATACTTAGAATTTGATGCTGGTGGTAAGTATTCATGAAAAAGGTAACACTAGTGAATGGGCAGCATGAATTCTGGAAATAAACAACTACAAATCTCACACATTGTCCCTTTAAAAAAATCAGTGAGGACCACTCTATTGCATTGCAGACAGCTCAATAGAGGGGCTATATGTGCTAAATAGGGGGCACACACGTCCTTTAACAGTGTCATGACACTGTAACCTTTTACCTACGGTGCATACATGCATTTGTATATCATGAACTAGTGTGGTGTTTATGGGGGAGCCATAATTGTTAGATGACACACAACATTTATGGTGTTTTGTCTGGGCGTAGTCTGCACGTGGGGCGCGTGTAGAGCCAGATGATCAAAAACTGGCACATAGTTTTGAGGAGTAAAACGGTTGTAAAAGACTCATAAAGTCTCATAAAGTCTTGCTGGCATGTGAAGCTGTCTCCTCCGTAGTCTAGTAGATGGGGCCTGCAGGAGTCCAGAGTCTACAGTAGCTACAGAAGGCACCTCTCTAGACATTACATTACACTTAGCTGACACTTCTCTCTTTTTTTAAAGATATTTTTTTTTGTCTTTTTGACTTTGTTTACAATAGGACAGTGAACAGGAAACAAGTGTGGAGAGAGAGACAGGGAAGGGCAGGCAAAGGACCCGGGCCGGGAATCGAACCCGGGTCAGCTGCATGGTAGATGAGTGCCCTACCGTTTGGCAACGACAGGGCCAGCTGATGCTTCTTATCCAAAGCGACTTACAGTTATTTAGGTACAGGGTATTGGTTACAGGCCCTGGAGCAATGCGGGGTCAGGTGCCTTGCTCAAGGGCACTTCAGCCACGGAGGGAGGTGCTGGTGGTGAGGGCAAGATTTGAACCTGCAACCCTCTGATCTCAAGACCAGCGTTCTTCTAACTATTGAGCCATAGCTTCCCCAAGATATTGCTTTTACTTTCGACACTTAACTGCCGTTAACCCCTTTGCAGGTTACGGTATGTTATAACACAACAAAATTGTCTTAATCTCTTATTTTCTGCAAAGTCATAACAATGGTGGTATGATGTAGTTAAACTTTTTTAGCAAATAGTGAATGGGATCGCCACTGATCCTGTTCTGCATGAAAGGGCTACACAAATGAATACATCAAGCTCTCTCCAGGAAATGATTAACCACTTGCTTTTAGGATAACGTAACCTGGGGTGCATTTCTCGAAACCACAGTTGCTAACTACGTTGACTACTTGGTTGTTTGCAATGCAATTTCCCTTTGACTGGCTAACAGATACGCTTTCGAGAAACGCACCCCTGGCTTCTTGGGATACTGCTCAGGATACATAGTCATCCCGATACATCCACGCATCCGTCATCTTTCACTCCTATAATGAACTTCCCGGCTCTTAAACACCCAGATTTTCCTCATGAGCCTTCAGAATTAGGTGCAGAAAGGCGCACGGTTCTCTGTTGTCATGAACACACTAAAACAGAGACCGTTTCTTTATCAGATTCCTGGCTCTGAAGAGGACAGTAGTCGCAACGCGTCAGCCTGTTTCATTAAAAGTTTTTTAACTTAACCAGCAGTGTGCCTTTGGAATCTTTGGTAGACCTTGTCAACAGCCACAACTGTAGCGAAGTATGACCATCATTTTTAGCAACCTTATTTCCTTGAGCCAAAGTGCACCTGCTTATGAGAAAAAAAGTGAAGCAGCACTCCTCCATGATCAGCATTCCTTAGTGAACAGTTTTTTTAGCATGAGTACTGTAGAATGAACTGGACTACTTTATGTTCTCTCTATCTCCTTCCTCTGTTCTTCTCTCCATTGACTGACCTTACTGACCGAATACCACCCACTTATTGTGCTGCAACAGCAGGTTCACTTATCTTGTCGTATCTTATCTTAACTTACGTTATCTTATCTTAATTTCACTCTGAGTTGAGTTCAGTCCAAGATACAGTCTGTAGTGAGTTTATAACGCATTTGTTGCACTATATGTGCATACATGGATGTGCTTACTCATCGTGTGTGTGTGTGTGTGTGTGTGTGTGTGTGTGTGTGTGTGTGTCTGTCTGTCTGTCTGTCTGTCTGTCTGTCTGTCTGTCTGTCTGTCTGTCTGTGTCTGTCTGTCTGTCTGTCTGTCTGTCTGTCTGTCTGTCTGTGTGTGTGTGTGTGTGTGTGTGTGTGTGTGTGTGTGTGTGTGTGTGTGTGTGCGTGCGTGTGTGTGTGTGCACGTGTGGGGACAAAATGGCAGTATATGTGTGAAAATGATTGAGTGATTCAGTAGGGAAGGACATTGTCATTGTCATACTCTGTGTGTTCAGTCTAAACCTGTGTGTGTGTGTGTGTGTGTGTGTGTGTGTGTGTGTGTGTGTGTGTGTGTGTGTGTGTGTGTGTGTGTGTGTGTGTGTGTGTGTGTGTGTGTGTGTGTGTGTGTGTGTGTGTGTGTGTGTGTGTGTGTGTGTGTGTGTGTGTCTCAGAGCTGCAGAGGCATGAGGCTCAAGTGGACACCTTCCCCACCATCATCGTGGGCGGCGTTGCCGGGGGCCTGGTGGTTGTCATGGTGATCATCATCATCATAGTGACCACTCATCACCGACGCAAGAACAGGAAGCTGAAGAAGGAGCTCAGCGAGAGGACGTAAGAGGCCACCGTCTCATCACCATAGCAACATCAGACACCATATGCATCAAGCAACCTAGTCAGGCCACACCTTCCTAGTGATGCAACACCTTCGATGTTGCTTCTAGTCAGGCCAAGAGCAATGGAAATATAATTTCCTATCTCCTGAACTCCATCCACTTTGTCGGAAACCAGTCAACCAGTAGCAAACCTTGGGAGACGGGTCAACCGTGCTGTTTGGGAAACGTTGGTTGTTATGCTCTTGGTCAGACCAAGTCTCAAAGAGATTTGAAAGTCGATGACAGGCTATATGAAACCCTCTAAATCTCTCATCACCGTAGCAACATCAGACACCATATTCATCGTAAAACCCACTAAATATCTCAATCTGTTATCACTTTCTTTCTTTCTTTCTTTCTTTCTTTCTTTCTTTCTTTCTTTCTTTCTTTCTTTCTTTCTTTCTTTCTTTCTTTCTTTCTTTCTTTCTTTCTTTCCTCTTTCTTTCTGTCTTTCTCCCTATGGTATGTCCTCATGCAGGGAGGAGATCAACAGTCTCTCCAGGCAAACTTCTTTGAGACGGTTAAACTCCGCCAGCACTGACCTCAGAAGTCAGGTAAGCATGAAGCATATTTCATACACACTTGTGCGCACACGCACAACACTTGCACACACAAACACGCGTGCGCACGCACTCACTCACTCACACACACACACACACACACACACACACACACACACACACACACACACACACACACACACACACACACACACACACACACACACACACATACACACACACACACACACATTAGGATTATTATAATTCCATACCTTACAGAAGTATCATCTCACACATATCTCCCTCTATCCCTCATCTCATCTCTGCTCTCTCTCTGCCCCTGGCCCTCTAGATGGATGATGTGTTTATCCGGGTGGACAGCGTGACTAAGAACAGCATGATGTCTCTGGAGGTGAGTGATGGTGTGAGTGGTATAGTGACAGTAGTGATGCTTTAGAATAGTGTTTGTCAAGTGCAAAGAAATCCCGCACACTGTCCATTCCACCAACAAACTTTACAGTAATACAAGTTATTGTGCAGGATGTGCAGGATTTCTTGTGCAGGATTTCTTTGCACTTGACTGACAACTCCGCTGGGATAATATCCTACGCACCTGCCCAACTACAGAGGTGTGCAAAAGCGTCTTTGTTGAACTGATTCTTAAGGGCAGATTATAGTTCAGCAACAGCGCCTGTTGGTTACGGTCGCTAACCACGGTTGATGTTATAGATCTGCGCATTGAGGTCTCATGTCGTTAGCCACATTTGGCTACATAGCTACAAGGCTACAGTACAGTAGTCAGACTGCAGGCATTGTGCCGTGAGTGCTAAACTGATGTATTGTTTGTTTGTTACTTACTAGTTCAGTCATTGTAGCTTCATTTATTTACACACACTGGAAAGAAAGCGTTCGTATTCCACAGAATATTGACAGTTTGGCTCTCGTAAACTACCGGAGAACTGTGCCGCCACGAGAACAAGGAAGTAGCGAGACGACCAATCACAGCGCCTTTTCTCTGCGACCTTCCGCAACCGTCTGTCGCGTAGTCAGGATTTTTATTGAGGCGCGCGACGACGGTTGCAGAGCCTCTGCACGGGGGTCGAGGTCGCGCACAGACGGTTGCACAGGCTCTGCAACCATCAGCGCCAATAAGTATAAATTGGCCTTTAGAATAGTGTTTCCCATCGGAGGCTGCACAGTACCCCCTGGGGACGTTGGCTCCCATTTCCAGTGTTGCCAGATTGGGCTGTTTCCCGCCCAATTGGGCTGCTTAGGATGGCTGTGTGCGGGTAAAAATGGCATTTAGCTGAAAAACCCGCCCAATTTTTGCCATAGAAATCAATAGAATTGGGCGGGATTTTGTGCTTCTAGGCGGGTTTTGAGCATTTTTTGGGCTGGAAATCATCAGCCTCTTCTGGCAACTCTGCCCATTTCTTGATTAAATTTTGCCTTCCATCCTACGAGATTGGAGCTTGAGACTTTTTTTGCAGTACACATGCCAGCCTAAAAACAGCAACACTGACTCATTTCTCTGCCTTCTCTGCTTTGGCCACAGGAGTGTTCCACCCTGCAGCAGCCACCAGGGGGCGTGTGTGATGCGGACCTGGACAGCCTGGGCCGCCCGCCCATCTACACCTCCTACCAGTCCCCCCGTGACAGCAACTCCTGGCGGGCCCGGCAGGAGGAGGAGAGCAAGCGGCGCGTGGAGACCTACCTCAAGAGCAGCGACCACTCCCTGGTAGAGATTACATTACATTACATTGCATTGCATTACATTATACCAAACTAGGCCACTGCCCTAACCTGATAAACCAGACTAAACGGGAGATTACATGTATAATTTAGTCTGGCCCCGATGAATGACACATCGGAAGATTGTTGATGGAAACAACCCGTTGTCTGTGCCAACGCTTTGTCGTCACTCCCTCAAAACCCTGTCCGCTTTGCATCCAAAGATTCGAATTGAAACAAATCAAAACAAGTCTCCTGCGTTGTGATTGGCCAGCCAGTTTCAGGGCCTGGGGCATAGTCCAAGGCTAGACCCACTACCAGGGAATAATAATGCTGGCCGCTGGTGGGTGAGGCTAGTTTAGTAGGCTAGCACTATCTTACAAAGTCTAAATGCAGTATCTGCAAAAATATCAAACTGAGTGAAAGGCCTTTTTTCTTTTGCCAAATCTTACCATCATATTATATTTAACCACCAAATATAATATGTATATCTTTTTCTTGCATTTACTGCACTTTGGCTGGTTTTGTTGTACAATTTCTTTCACTTCTGATAGAATTGAAAGTGGAAGCATCTCAATATTACATGGAGACCTACGAAAGTCTACCACATTAAAGAACAAACATTGCAGTTTTGAATGGGGCGGGAGGGGAAAAAAGCAGAGGATGTGTTTAGAATTTTGAAGGGTAGAATCGTTCTGTCTTCTTTTTCTTCTTCTCTTTTCTCCTGTATCCATCTCTTGTCTTCCCTACTCTATCCACCGATCTTATTTAATCAATTGCATCTATGGAATCAATTGAATCTATCGAATCAATCAAGTCTGAAGATTTGTCTCTTCCTCCTTTCTTTTCTCTCTCCTCCTTTCCTTCACTCTTGCCCTCTCGCTGTCATCCTCTCTCCTTCACTCTCTCCCCTCCCTCTCCACTATCTTCTTTGCTGCCGTCCGACAACTTCTCTCTCTCTCTCCCTCCCTCCCTCTCTCTCTCTCCTTCTCTCCCTCTCCCTCCCTCCCTCCCTCTCCCTCTCCCCCTCTCTCTCTCCCTCTCTCTCCCTCCCTCCTCTCTCTCTTCTCTCTCTCTGTCCCTCTCCCTCCCTCTCTCCCTCTCCCTCCCTCTCCCTCTCCCTCTCTCTCTCCCTCCCCATCCTCTGTTCATCCTCAGGTCACTGGCCTGCGTTCCTCGCTGGTTCTTATCTGAACTTCACTTCAGTCATCCCTTCTGAAGACTCCTCCCGATGCGCCAAGCTCAAGCAGCTGCATCTCCTCACACCTTCTCACCTTCTCACCAATTCACCTCTTCTCACCGTCACCAAGCCACTGACTCAGGCCACCCCTACCTTCCCTTCCCCCTCCTCTCTTCTCTTGTCATCTCTTGCCTTCTCCACGCCTGTCTTCTCTTGTCTTCTCTTGCATTCTCCTCTCCTGTCTTCTCTTGTCTTCTCTTGCCTTCTCCTCTCCTGTCTTCTCCACTCCTACCTTATCTTGTCATCTCTTGTCTTCTCCTCTCCTGTCTTCTCCACTCCTACCTTCTCTTGTCTTCTCTTCTCACCAATTCACCTCTCCTCACCGTCACCAAGCCCCTCCGGCCACTCCTCCTCTCTTCTCTTGTCATCTCTTGCTTTCTCCTCTCCTGTCTTCTCTTGTCATCTTCCTCTGCTTCTCATTGTCCATTTTCAGCAGTTTCTATGCTTTTGCAAACTCCATGTGTCTTCCCCCTTTCTGTTAGAAATAATGCAGATGGCAGCTTTTGTGTGTGTATGGTATACTGTATGTAATTTGTTTAATGTGTAATGTAAATGTTACTTACCTCTTACTTGGAGTGGAGTATTCCCTCTCAATCCTTTCAAGGCTTTAACATGATTGGCTGATGCATTCTTGTCTTTGGTATTTTGTCACTGACGGTTTGTTTCTTTCTTGTGTCTGTATGCCTCTTGTTTGTCGTTACTGCTGTCTGTGTCTGTCTCTGTGTGTGTTTTTTTTCTGTCTGTCTCTGTGCCTCTGCCCATCTGTATGTCTTGTCTTTCATTACCACTCTCCATGTCTGCATGCGTTTGTCTGATTGTCTGTCTCTCTATTTGTGTCTGTCTTTCTCTCTGTCCGCCTGTCTGTCTCTCTATTTGTGTCTGTCTGTCTGTCTTTCTCTCTGTCTGCCTGTCTGTCTCTCTATTTGTGTCTGTCTGTCTGTCTCCATTTCTCTCTGTCTTTCTCTCTGTCTCCATTGTTCTCCATCCATCCATCCATGTCCATGTGTGGTGACGTCATCATCCTCATCCTCATCCTCATCCTCATCATCATCATCATCATCCTCATCCTCCTCCTCATCCTCCTCCTCATCCTCATCAGGACTCTGGGCTGCACTCGTCCCTGGTCCCCCCACTGAGCTCGGAGGCTCCGCTCCTGCTGGACACGTCGGCCACCCAGAGCCCCAGCAGTTCCCAGGGGACGGACGCAGCAGCGGAGGTGGTCAAGCCCCCTCCCCCCTGGGCTGCCCGGGACGGCGGCGGGGGGGTGGTGGACGCCGGTCAGCTAGCCCGCTGGGCGCGGAGGGGGGCGGCAGCAGCAGGAGGAGACAGGAAGGGGGAGGCAACAATGGCCACCGCAGCTGGGGAAGGGGAAGGGGAGGCGGAGCTGGACGAGGATGAGGACCAATCAAACTCTCGGATCTCGGAGGCGCTGTCCAACCACTTCCACTACAGCAATGGCTACCTGAGGCCCAAGTTCCACCCCAATGCCATCATACTGCACCCACGGGGGCAGATCATATAACCAGCTGTTACATGGGGGGGGGGGGGGGGGCTATTGACACAGCTCCAGTGGAATCCCTTCCTCCCCAATTTGTATGATATTAATATGTAAAAAAAAAAACCATTTTGACTCTTTGTGGGAGCACTACGTCAATGAACCTGACACAGGCGCAGTCCGGGGGCCTGCATACCAAATCCTGGGTTCTGTGTGTGGACGCAGTTCCCAATGGAACCCTCTCTTCCACTACTTTGTACAGTTAGTACTGTCAGTATGATACATTATGTAAAAAAAGACTCTCTGTGGGGCCCTCTGACTTAAACCTCTTAGTTCACTGCCTCAACTGCCCTATAAAATCACATACAGTACCTGCAAAACCTTCCAACACACACACGCATGCACGCACATGAGTACACACACACACACACACACACACACACACACACACACACACACACACACACACACACACACACACACACACACACACACACACACACACACACACACACACACACACACACTCCTTCCCTACAGAATCATTCAATCATTTTCACACATATACTGCCCTTTTGTCCACAAACATGCGCACACACACACACACACACACACACACACACACACACACACACACACACACACACACACACACACACACACACACACACACACACACACACACACACACACCATCCAAGTGTTACTCTTATTCTAATGCACCCAAAGCACCCATAGAACTCTCTGTAAGGACAAAGGCATAGATAAATAAAAACAGATCTGTCCTCCCACACCAACAGTGTGGTGGCTGGACAGTGAATGACCCCGTGGAACATGTCTCAAATCTGCAGCTCGGAAATGCAACTGTTTTTCTGTGCAGTGTTAAGCAGTCTGAAAACAATGCCGCAAACACACGTTACATCAACTAGGCTTTCTGCACTGTTTTGAGTGGTGCTGTGCTCCAGCTGAAATTGATGGCGTAAAGACACTTGCGCTGCCCACAGACTATTGGGTGTTAAAGGCAGACCTCCAGCACACACCACTTGAGACACCACAAACACACATTATTCCCCCTGTTTACGCATGGCCTCTCAGCCAGTGAGGCCCACCCACCACAACACTGCCTTACTGTAGCGGCTCCTGGGACCTCTCCTCGTCTCCTCATCTATGACTCTCTTTACAAGTGATTATATATAAGACTCTTTTACACATGTTTGGTTATTTTATTCCTGTTTTGAAGGCACCATATTGGATTTTTCAAATCCATGAGGAAATATGCTGCATGCAACCCGTCATCAGAAAAAAAACGTGTTTAATCACAGACATTTTGAGTTTTGGCCGATGGGTATCAATTTATTTTAATATCAGGATCGTAGAGGAAAGATAATTTGCAAATCCCAAGATGGCTGTGCAATACTGGTAGGACTAGTGAAGATGTTGCCTTTCTTTTCTTCAGACTCCTCACAATGACATGAAAATGTTGTATGGTGCCTTTAAATGTATATTTTGAAAGACCAAAGGTACGGCTTGTGCTTTATATTGTGGCTCAAGGAGAGCTAACCACTTGGTCACTCGGGCGAAATGGATCCAGCAGAGATAACAGAGGAAGAAGACTGTACTATCGCTGGTTCAAGTGTCCTGCATGGCTCTAAATTAACACCAGCCAACTAGCCAAGTGCTGGTGAAATTTCAGTTTGGCTGGTAGAAAAGACCATCTTACTAGCCACTCTGTCCCATTTATCACTCAGTATGTCTTTGGCTATTAAGATTAACATCTACTGGCCATTTTGGCTGGTGATGAAAAATGTTCATTTAGAGCCCTGGGCGCTTCTGAATCTAGAATGTATGCTGGATCCAGCTTAGAACCAAAGCAGGCATGGCTCTGGAAAGTTTCTGGTTCTTCGTCTTGCATATGCTGACCTCAGACAGCACGGTGGATACTAGCATTATGCTACACACATGCATTATTGATGACTGTAGTAAGTTCTACTAATATGTACCAGCACAGTCGTACTATGTTCTACTAATACCAGCACTGTTGGGCTGGGACCAAGAACAGGCTGGCTGGGGCATTTTTTGCGGTAACCTCTCTAAATTGTGTGCCAGTCCGTAAAAAATACCAAAAACCTTACAGCACCGGCCCTTGAGGACAGTAGGCCCACCAGGAAATGCCTTGTCTGCCAGATCACCAGTCCCGGCCCAAGGGCCGAGTATAGCCTACTGTTGATCACCGGTACCAGTGTCGCCAGATGGAAAATGCTGAATTATCGTACCAAAACCTCAAAATTATAGTTTTTGGGGACTTTTTGGGAGGAAATTATCATTCAAGACCCAAATTGTTGTTTCAAGGCATCTAAATGAACTGAATGACAACTCTGAAATTATCGTGCATCATGTTTTTTTGATCGTACAGAGGACAAAATGGACAAAATTATGGTACAAATACTTCAATTATCGTACATCTGGCAACACTGGTCGGTACAGGGCAGTAGCATTGCACTGCTCCTGGTGGTGGTCTTTGGAAACCCCAAGCTGCAAGTGTGGACAAAGGACAGTGCTTAGGACAAGACTCTTTTCTTATCCCTGAGAATGATAATGGCAGACATGGGTCTGCTACACGCTATAATCTGTTTATGAATCCCTGTTCTATCATTTGCCTCGGATTAGCTCAAATCTGTCTTCCATATCACCCGACATTCAGGCATTCACAATTTATAACTGATCATAATTGTTAGGTTTAGTTTAGCTTGTTTAAACTAAATTTACTGTAACTAATCACATGTGTTACATGCATTCCCAAACTAAATACTGAACATGAACTTCTCTGGGTGATGTGTCTGTTATCTAGCATCTATCTAGAGGTGCATCTTGCAAGGCATCAGGCATCAGGCAAGAAAGGCATCCGCTTGGGGCCCCCAAGCCCCTAGATAGTGAATAACAGGCCATACAGTAGTGGTGATTTTGGCTCAAATGTTAATTCTTTTGCATTTTCGCTTGGGGCCCCAGCTGACTCTTGAATCGCCTCTGCATCTATCTATCTACCTACAGTCACATCTCAAAGAATTAGAATACCATGGAGAAATTACTATGATAAATGTCTATTTGAAACACAAAAGCAGACACTAATACAGATAAGGTATTACTTGTCAGAAGACTGGCATTTCTGTTGTGAAGATTTTAAACCCTGAATTTTGCGTTCCAGCTTATTTGTATTATAATTGCACCAAAGGTTTGTTTGTACAAAATCGTTCTGATATGAACTTCACTTTTAGCTCAGTAATTCAGTTTATGCACTTTCTCCCCACAATATTCTTACTCATTGAGATGTGTTTGCAGGACTTGTGATGGCCTTATTTACAGTAATGAGACAATTTGGTTTAAAGTTAATTGCGCTCAGTGTTCTAATCACATTGTGTATGTATTTTTTGTAACTATTATACAGTGCTTTTCATCTTCATATTAGATGCAAATAAAACCTGTTTTTTTGTATTTCCTGTGTGTTACTTCAATGCTAACTTCATCTCTGTAATAATCATAAACATACATTAGGTCACAGGCAGTGTTGCCAGATGTGTCTGACCAAATCCCGCCCAAAAGGTTCTCAAAAACCGCCAAAATGCGCTACATTCCGCCCAAATTCACCAAATTACATTGACTTCTATGGGCCCAAAACGGCTGGAAAAAACGCCAAATGGCCAATTTTTCCCGTTTTTACTCGCCAACGCTCATCCCAAGTAGCCCAATAATCTGGCAACACTGGTCACAGGGATGCATGACAGCTAGTCAGCAGGGTTGTCAACACTAGGAGTAGTGGAGTAAATTCATGATTTAAGTAGTACAACACTAGTACATGATATTGCATAGTTGATAGCGCGGTATTATAATATCTACCTACACGCTTTTGGGTTGGGGCCGTCTGATTTTTTCTGGGCCCACCTGTTTTATTATTTCTGCCTACGCCCCTGGTTGTCAATACTAGGAGTAGTTGAGTAAAGTCATGATTAAAGTAGTACAGCACTAGTACATGATATTGCATAGTTGATAGACATGATTCCACTGTATGAAACGAGGCAGACATGGATAAGTAAAGACTAATCCAAGCAGGGTGCGATTTGTAGGGGGGATGGGGGAATTGTCCTTTTTCTACATGATTTTATCACAGTTCAATGGAATTCCATTGATATTGCTTAAAATCTGAAACATATCCCCCCTTCTGGTTTTCCGACAAATCGCATTCTAAATCCAAGTATCCGATGTCATCCAACCAGCTCAGAATCAGCGTCAGAAAGGTTAACTGGTCGACCACGTCACGTGTGTTGGAAGGAAACGGTGTCTGTTTTTTTTTTTCTTTTCAACTTTTCTCTTACTCTTGCTTTTGACACCTCTGCTAGTGAGTGATGGTCACGAAGACAACAAAGGTAACAAAAGACATGGGTGGTCAAAAACATAATTCTTTATTCGACTGCCCTTTTCTCTGGCACTCGACTGCAATATTGCACAACAGCAGAACAATGTCTGTATTTTTCCCATCCAGACAGAAGTCATTCCACTTAAACACAACTCATTGTTTGTCACACCACAATAAACTCACAGTTGTAGTCAGACGTGAAGAGACACACATGGAAAAGTACACATACATAGTGCACACATAGTACACATCCACTAAAACACACGCACACAACAAAATGATTTTTCAAAAGGTTGTGTGTGGCCAATCAGAATTGAGCGGAGGTGATCAGCTGATGTAACCGTGGCGAGAGAATGCAGGTAGCTCTTGACTACCACAGTCTGGCCAGGGGCCTATACTACAAAGCTGAATCAGGAGTAAAGCAGGATACCGTAAGTTAAGAGGTAAATCATCTAATACAGGGGTGTCAAACTCAGGCCCGGGGGCCAAATTTGGCCCGCGGAGCCATTTTATTCGGCCCGCGAGATCATTTCAAATGTGTATTACAGTTGGCCCATATACACCATTCAGTGACACAACTTGAACATTAAATGTGCTGTATCACAGGATGTGCTGACACATTTGAAGAGACAAATATGGTGGTAAAGAGTGTATGTGAAATTTAAGTATTGGGAGGCCTATGAAGTGCATGCATGCACAATTTTAGTCGATTTTAAAAATAATTGTTGCGTTCGGCCCGCGACTTCGTTCCAGATTTTGATTTTGGCCCTCAGTCAATTTGAGTTTGACACCCCTGATCTAATAGAAGAGCCAGGAGTCCTCATTTTCTTATGAGGACTCCAGGCTCTTCTATTAGATGACTTACCTCTTTGCTTAACCTGCTTTACTCCTGACCCAGCTTTGTAGTGTAGGCCCCAGGACTGACTGCTTGATTGACAAGCCCGAAAGAATTCATGAAAGGTACTGCAGAAATAAAGGAACACTCAGTGCTCGTGGATACAGTGAGGTGACATAGGAAAACTAGAACAAATATGAATGAAACAAGAATATAAATGATGTAGAAAAATAACAAAACTTGTGCATACCCCTTAACTTTTTGTTCACCCTTAAGAAACATAATTTTCAAATAAAAAACACTTCAAATAACTCATTGAAATGTTTTAAATGAATGTAACATGTACATTATGTAACAATAATGTAAGATCATGACAAGTGCATGTACATGTCTGACCTCTATTCGCCACTATTCAGTCACACGCTGAGATTGCCCATCAACATGGTTTCTTTGACACAGGAAGACAAAAACAAAAATAAATACTTGCTATTGCGCTTTATTGCGCCTTTGGATTGTATAGGTACACAGTATCTGCAATACTGCTGGTGTGTGACTTGACCTGTGAGCTCAACTGCCTGGATAACCCGGTAGATATCTAGCCTGGGAAATCCCATACTGCCTTTAGTTCTACACAATCGTTCCGATCTGAAAGACAGTATGGGGACTATGACTCATAACGGACAAGATCATGGTCCCTGTCTCTGTCCAATCAGAGAGCCGGACGGGTGTGTCATAATGGCCAAGTATTCCGACCTTTACAGTGAGTATCCTTGATCAAGATCAAGGATAGACCGATATATATCTATATTGGTCCGATATTTGCATTTTTTAAGTGTATCGGTATCGGCCGATACGCGTGTGGTTTTGTTTATTTATTATTTTATGTCATTCTGGGTTTTTTTTAAAACACCAAGACACTTTATTTTTTATTACTTGATTGTTAGACATTACTTGATTGTTGGAGTGGGTGTTTAAATGTTACAAGTTCTACCTCAATTTGATAATGTTAAAGGAATGTTTATTTTGAACTTGAGACCTGGAATATTTGTCTTTTTTTTAACCCATATCGGCCCCAAATATCGGGTATCGGAAATCGGGTATCGGCCAAGGGTGATGGGGAAAAAAAAAAACGGTATCGCATCGGGCATTAAAAAACCTGTATCGGTCGACCCCTAATTAAGATACTTAAACCCAAGTTGCTTCTGGTGGCAGGGTGGTACACTGCGTGGCAGCCACCGCCACCGGTGTGTGAATGGGTGAATGTGAGGCATACAATGGAAAGAGATTTGACTGCTTGAAAGAGTAGAAAGGCGCTATATAAATGCAGTCCATTTACTGTTTAAAAAAACGTCTCACACTTTGAGACAAATATGGTTTTGATAGATGCTACACATACTATACAGGAAATTGAACCTGACTTTCCTGCTCTTAAAAAGAGCAGTCCTGTGAAGCAGTTAGGGGGGCGGTCATAGGTAAGCGGTTAGGGCGTCAGACTTGTAGCCCAAAGGTTGCCAGCACAAACACGGCATTGATACAGTGTAGATACATAAAGGACTTGTGTGTATCTATAAAAAATGATCCTGAGGAGAATGCCCCTTCGGCGGTACGAGCAGGTTGCTCTGCCTCGTGAACCGGCCTAACTTTGCAAAATCCTTCTACTCGCCTTATTGGACCTATTGGAGCAAATATGTATAGGGCTTACGGTAGGGACACATATATGGCTTTCAGGCCGACCAGAACGGAGCCGGTGTCGGTGCTCGCACCAGTTACGTTCGGCACTATAGTGTTTGTCTGCGAACCGCCAGTGTTCATACCGGGCTCTGAACTTTTTCCGCACGTGACCGTGAACCTGCTGACGACCACGCTGTCGTCACGGTTCGCAGAGAAAAACCTAGTATTTTGCGGTTCGCATTGCGAACCAATTTTCCGGTTTGCGAACGCAAATATCTGTGACGTGAACACGACGGTCGGTTCGCGATTAGGTGCTGGAACGGGCTCCAGCACGGTTCTCAGTCGGCCTGAATGCGCTAATAGATGTGAATTTGGCCAAGCGAAGCGAACTTCGCCATTTATTACTATGAGGGAGGCCAAGGCAAGCGAACAGGAGCGAAACTATTAAACCAAGTTTAATATTGTGCAAATGAGGAGCGAATCTCGCCTGCCGCGGCCAATCAAATCAACAACATAACTGTTTCATTCCATTTAATTGGCCACGACGACCTGATGGCGGTTGAGTGTCAGAATGGAACACTGAATTGAATTTCGCTTCTCTCTTGGCCTCGCTCGTTTCGCCTGCTATATGTCCCTAGCGTTACTTTCCGAACCAGCACACACTCTCCTGTGCGCAGCAACGCTCTTGTCCATGCACAAGTGTGTGTGCACTGTGTGAAACAGTGGGCGCAAATGCTGGAACTGTAGTTTAGGTTGCATCAACTAAGACACAAGAGAGTTCTTTACCCCAACTTCTTGGAGTGGTCGCGTATGCCACCGGTCTTTACTTTCTGGACCCAGAAGGGTCTCTCTGATGCGGTCACAGTGCATTCTCTGGTGTGCATCTTCCACAAGTCCATGCGTAAATGAGTATACAACACCAAACAGTGCCTGCAGACAACGCGGCTCGTAGGGTTGCCAGATGTGACCGATGATTTCCAGCCCTAGAAATGCTCAAAAAACGCCTGGAGGCACTAAATCCTGACCAAATTCTATTGATTTCTATGGCCATAAATCCACAGAACAACCTTCACAATGCCGTTCTTTCACACACACGCGGCCATCCTAAACAGTCCAATTGGGTGGGAAACTGACCAATCTGGCAACACTGATCACCGATCTGGCCGGCGCGCATGTGAGGGCCGGTTGCGGTGTACCAGTTAGTGCATGTGTCTTAGAATATCACCGGTGTGTGTGTGAGTATGTCACCGGTCTGGCCGCGCGTGTGCGGGCCGGTCGCGGTGGACCCGCTGGTGCGTCCGCAGGTTGCTCTGCTGCGTGAAGCGCCGTCCGCAGACGCCGCAGCCGTACGGCCGCTCGCCCGTGTGCACGCGCTGGTGCATCTGCAGGTGGCTGAAGCGGTCGAAGCTCTTGCCACAGAAGGAGCAGATGAACCACTTCTCCCTCACGGCAGGTGCTGCCCTCCGCTGGGCAAACGCCGGAACTGCACCTGAACTCCCACCACTACTGCCATTGAAATTGCTGCCATTGCTACTGCTAGGGCCAGTGGAAACTCTAGGGTGGTTGTGGCTGTTTACGACTAGTCTGCTGCCAACCCCACTATTACCGCTGCTGCCACTTCCCGTGGAAACTCTGAGGTGATTATGGCTGTTGTTGACGACTAGTCTGTGACTGCCACTGCTAGTGGAGACTCTATGGTTGTTGTGGCTGTTGATGACAACTCTGTTGTTGTTGTTGTTGCTTCTGTTGTTGTGGTTATTGACATGGTTCAGCTGGGCTTGTGTGAAGAGGGCCTTGTCGTGGCCCTGCAGGCGTTTGTCCGTATGAGAGGTTTGAGATGTAGAGGAGGATGGCTGCTGCATGTGCATGGTCAGGTGGTGTGACATGGCTGCGGTGGCATTCTGTGGCAGCGTGTGTGCGGCGGAGGACGTAGCGGTTACGGTTTGTCCCCACATGGCCGCTGCATTACCCGCTCCTCTTCCACGTCCTTGTCCTGAGACGCTCCTCCTCGGAGGGCCACCGACGGCGACAGGGAGAGCGGCGGAGGTCGGCCACGATGTTGGCTGGCTGAAAGACTGTGAGGAGGAGGACGAGGAGGATGGTGCATCCCCGACCTGTTGCTGTCGCTGGTTGGACATTAGCCCCTCCTCCTCCTCCTCCTCCTCCCCCTCCGGTCCCCCTGCCCTCTGCAGGGTGATGGAGATCCTGCAAAAGGAATGGAAAGTGTTAGAGAAGTCATCCCACCCAGGCCTAGTGAAGTCATGGAAAAAAGAACAAAGTAAATTCAATTAATGTTTCGGGAAAAAAGTTGTGGAAGTTCAGTCTCGTTTCAAGGCAACTAAAGCCTTCTGTTATTTTACAGCATTATGCCTTGTGTACACCAGGCACTACCTACGCGACCCAGGTAGCTGGAGTGGTTGAAGAATTTTCGCCATGAATTCGCTTTATTCGCTCTGGACGCCGCATTGACATGTTTGATTTAGCTAATCACATAACGGCTCTGTCTTGACAGCCTGGGACATTCGTCGATATGAACGTTCCAATTGGTTTTCGCCAAACCGTGTCATAGCGATTCGCTTCACGATTAGCTTGAGTTTAATCGTCAAAATTCACTCTGGTCGCTCAGTTCACTTCGCTCCTGCCGAATTCGCTCTGGTAGCTTTATTCGCCTTCCCTCCATAGAGAAATAAATGACTTCCACCACTCAGGTCGCATAGTTCGCGCTTGGTGTACACGGGGCATAACATGATTATCTTTCAAATGTATGCTCTTGTTGTGTCATAAAGCCATGGAAAATACACGTAAAGTCATGAAAAAAAGTCATGAGAGAAATTTTCTCAGCAGGGCTTGACATTGGCACCTGGTAACCGGCAAAATTCTAGTAAAAATTGGCTGTGGCTAGTAACAATTTCAGTCTCACTAGCCACTAGACAGGTACAAAGGTGTAGGTTTGGCTCGAAAAGTGGTGGGGACCTTTCAATGGCAAATAGTCCGGATATGCTGTTTTTGCATTATATTTGTGGAAAAAGTGGTGGAAAAGCTAGGTTTATCTCAAAAGTAGTATGGACATCCCCACCATCCCACCCCTATAATTACGCCCATGGACTGGTACATCATCTTATTCTGTGGTGTGACAAATAACAGTAGTTGCATCAATTGTTTGTAGGCTATTTAAAAACAAGCATATTCTGAAGAAGAAATCTGACACAAAAACTCTGGTTAGCAGAAAGGCTAAATGGCTTGTGACCTGGGGACACCACTAGCCACTGTAGTTGCTGACACTGAGCAAAAGAGTTAATGTCAAGCCCTGTTTCTCAATGAAAAAATAGGCGGGAACCCTACATCTGGCGAGCCCACGATGAGAAGTCTCTTGAGTCTTCCCTCTTTCCTGTCCGCAGCTCCACCTGGGAACTCCTGATCCCGGAGGGTTCCACCGCGTGGGACTCAAAGTAGGCCTGTAACAAAAATCCATTGCATTACAATACACTACATTACACTTAGCTGACGCGTTTATCCATTACATTACATTACATTATATTACATTTGGCATCAATGAGGAAGAGTGAGGAAGGCACACGCCGAAACGCGTCTGTGCACAAAAAATAAAGAAAAAAGAAAAAAATTGATGCAAAGTGCGCCCCCCCTTTTCTTTTCTTTTGGGACAGCACCCTTAAAAGTTATCAAGAAACCTGAGTGAAGCCTGCTACCTACTTGGATTATATTACATTTGGCATACACTTTTTTTAACCAAAGGGACTTACAATCGAGGACATAACCATAGCCAACTTCACTAGCAGATATGTAGTGCACAGGAAATATCCAGAACAAATGCAGATGCAAAATAGGGTTTTTTTTTTTTTTTTTTAAGTAGATATTATCTTATGATGAGGTCAAGGGGCGTTTGTTCAAAAAGGTTGAGAACCACTGGGTTAGATATTGAAAGGGACCTACAGAATGACCCACCTCTGAATCCTGGGGGTGTGTCCTGGCGTCCGTTGCCGCCATGCCCCCACTCATGGCGTTCTCCATGTCAAGCGCACTCATCTGGAACGCGTCGTTCTCATTGGCCCACTGCTGTGGCCTGTCCTCACCCAGCTCCATCTTGTCATGCCATCTTGTGGGGAAACAAAGCGTGTGAGCTGGAGATTTTAGTATTACTAACTTGATGCTGCTTACTAGTTCCTACATGCCCACACGTTTCGGTTGTTTTTGTGCACTCGCAAGGCACAATTATTTTAAAGTAGTGTTTCTCAACTGGTGGGTCGCGACCCAAAAGTGGGTCGCGGAGGGGTCATGGGTGGGTCGTGAAGCCGTGATGTAAAAAAAAAACCGTAATTCTAAAAAAAAAAAAAAAAAAAAATCAATTCACAACTTTTATTTTGATAGGCTTGTGAACTCCATGTCATCTGTCGTCATACAATCTGAATGTTTATGTGAGATAGATAGTGTGCAACCAGTCATTCGAGTCTTGGTTACATTTTGAGAATTGCATTGAATTGACTTGAATGCTAAAAATATTGGGTCGCGACCGAATGAGAGTGGAAAATGGTGGGTCCCAAGACTGTTCCAGCTGAGAACCACTGTTTTAAAGCACACTGATGCCCCCGTATTTTAATAATGCAATTGTGATTTTAAAGCTAATTGATTGTTGTCATGGCATTGAAAAGCACATAATTTCACCCTGAGATCAATAAGTGATACTCTACTCTAACTGCAGTGCATGTGCGTATGAAACAAGCTATACAAATAAAATACAATTTCGTTACATATACATTCAAAAAATGAGTTAAAAAAACTGTACAAAACAAACAAAAAATGTTTAATAACTGTACAGCCATACATACCCCTGGTGGAGTCCAACCTCCTCCTCCACCTCCTCCACCTCCTCCTCTTCCAACTGCTCCACCTTCAGCTCCAACTGCAGTTCTCCCAAGTCCATCACCGTCTCCTCCTCCTCCTCCTCCACCTCCTCCTCCTGACCAGCTGCAGACAGCGGAGACGCACCCTCCTGGCTGTGGTGGCCTAGGCTCATGTGCTGTAAAGGGCCACCTCTCGTCACGCCTTCCTGAGTGTGCGAGGTGTGTGTGTGCTGCGGCAGGCCCCGCCCCCGGGACGTCGCACTGCCGTCCTGACTATGGGACAGGTGTGTGTGCTGCTGCTGCTGCTGCTGCTGCTGCTGTGAGAGACCATCGGACCTTGTCTGTGGTTGAAGTGTGAGGGCAAGTTGAGAGCTAGCAGGACTAGGAGCGTTGTGATTGTGTGCGCTGTGATGTTGTGTGCTGAGTTGTTGTGTGCTGTGTTGTTGTTGTTGTTGTTGTTGTTGTTTTTGTTGGGGGTGGTGGGAGGGGAGGTGGGACTGCAGGGATGGAGAGACGACAGTGTACGAGTTCTGAAGGAGTGGAGAGGTGCAGCCGGCGTTCTCGTCCTCCTCCTCCTTCTTCTCCCCCTTCTGTCTCCGCTGCCGGGCACAGGTGACCTGTATGCAGGCAGAGATGCACCGGATCCTGATTCAGGAACCGGATACAGGATCCGGAACCGGATACCGGATCCTACGAAAGGGTTGAAACACATAGCCTACTCGCACACGTGGGCCCACCCTGCCTTCAACGGCCGCTTCCAAAGGGCTTTCACTCCATGCAGCGATTGGGGTTGTGAAAGACTGACTGAAAAGCCTAGGCTACGTAAAAAGTAGAGATGCCCCAGATCCTGATTTTTAGGTAACTGCCGGATACCGGATCCACTGCTTAAGATCCTGCCGGATCCGGATAGTCTGAAAAACCCTATTATCCTGCCGGATCCGGAACCGGATCTTGGATCCTGAACATCTCTAATTCCTTCTCTTAGTAGCTAGACGTTTACTAGTTAAACGTCACCGACCCACACCGACCGTCACCGCCCCACATGTCCCCAAACCACCCTAGAGTAATTCTAAGTTGGTGGTTCAGTAGTACATCAGGTTAAGTTGTTCGACTGTTGACTGTGTGTGTGTGTGTGCGTGTGTGTGTGTGTGTGTGTGTGTGTGTGTGTGTGTGCGTGTGTGTGTGTGTGTGTGTACATACTGTGTACACTTCACTGGGCCATGGCCTGGACGCTCTCTCTAACCCTCTGAATACCCAGCCTAGTAAGTAGAATTAAGTCCACACGCTTACTATCAGTAGACATACAGTATTTGTAGTTGTAAATCAACCGAAAATAGTTGTTAATAACCGAAAATGCACCAACACACATAAACTGCACTGCATTCTGGCATTCAATTGCTACCCAAGATAAAAAAATAGCTACATACTATATTGCAATACTTATTTGAAAGTGAACTAGACTTTCTGAACGCCCACCTGGGAAACTCCCATTGTCATTGTGACACAGCACTCCACAGCACACACTGCGCTGAGCTATTCTGCCCTACAATTTCAGAAGCAGTATAATTTGAAATGGCAAACTGAGAAAAAAGGCTTTAAAGTTTCCTTTCTGGCCACGCAACTGTGTTGGAGGTAAAGTGGTAATGACACCATATAATACTACTACTACTATTTCCAAATACTTTTTTATGGTGGAAATTTATGCACACAAGAAAAAAGCAAAAAAAAAAAAACATTTTCATTACTTTTTAGCTGAAAAATCATTATACTGCGTTCTGTTGTGGTATTACTGTCTACACCAAAACCACGGTGTCAATGGAGAAGTGCAGTATATTGTGCGATATACTGCGTTCTTGGCTAGTACTACGTAACCTCCTAAAACCAAAAAGCGCAGTATAATCGTTTTTTATTGTTTTTTCTGAAACGGGACCAAGTTAGACCAAATTTTTTTAACAGAAGAAAAAGAAGGTATTTTAAAGCCAATTTCCGGTCTAAACACATTTTCGACCATCTTCAAGATACTGCGTTCTGAAATTGTAGGGCAGTATTGGTCTGGAAGAGCTATCGTGCTGTGTCTCCCATGCCCGAACTGGAGCGCTGACTGGTAGGTGGCGGGTTCGAGCCCTGAGTGGCGAGCTAGCCCAGATCACTTCAGACCTGTCCCTAGCCAGGCCGTGCGCTCCTAGTGACGTAACACCTTCAGCGTTGCTACTAGTCAGGTCAAGAGCAACGCAAGTACTTTCTGAGTACCTGAAAAATCGGGAACTCCTCCCACTTTTTCGGGAAGCAAATAACCATTAGCAAACCAAGGGAGGCTTGTGGACCATGTCTTTTGGGAAATGTTCATTGTTATGCTCTTGGTCAGACCAAGTCTCGAAGAGATTTGAAAGTTGATGATAAACAGGCTAACTAGACCTAGCCCTACCTGTTGCGTGTGGGAGGCCTTCTCGTCGCGTTCATCATCCCCTGCCGTATACGTCTCCGCGCTGTGTTGTTTAGCAGAAGGCAGTCCCTCCAGTTGCTGCTGCTGTTGTTGTTGTTGTTGTTGTTGTTGTTGTTGTTTTTGTTGTTGCTGTTGTTGTTGTTGTTGTGTGCTGCTAGGGCTCGGAGTCTGCATCACTGGGACCATGTGGAGTTCCTGACCTGTTTCCCCATGACGTCCCCCTGTAAGGCACAATAACGAGGGTCAATGACATTATTTGGGGATGATCAGACGATAGTGAAATGAAGGCCCACCTGGGAAACCCCCATTGTCACTGTGACACAGCACTCGACAGCATACAAGTATTCACTGCACACTGAACAAATAGCACGTATGCCTCACCGTACAAGGGGGCAGCCCCCAATGGCGCCCCAAGGGGGCAGTGCGGCGGGACGGTCCCATACTCAGGGTACCTCAGTCATGGAGGAGGATGGGGGTCGAACGGGCAACCTTTGGGCTACAAGTCTGACGCCCTAACCACTTACCCATGACTGCTGACGGTAACAGCTAATGTCTATAAATTATTTATTAATTGGTAATTATTAATGTACAAGTAATGAATGTGTTTTTTTAGATAATCCACTAAAACAAGCAAGAAAAAATGTATGCACATATTAGTGGCATCAACTGGGCAGTCATGGGTGAGCGGTTAGGGCGTAAGACTTGCATCCCAGAGGTTGCCGGTTCGACTCCCGACCCGCCAGGTTGGTGGGGGGGGGGAGTAATCAACCAGTGCTCTCCCCCATCCTCCTCCATGACTGAGGTACCCTGAGCATGGTACCGTCCCACCGCACTGCTCCCCATGGGGCGCCACTGAGGGCTGCCCCCTTGCACGGGTGAGGCATAAATGCAATTTCGTTGTGTGCAGTGTGCAGTGTTCACTTGTGTGCTGTGGAGTGCTGTGTCACAATGACAATGGGAGTTGGGGTTTCCCAATGGGCTTTCTTTCGCTTTCTTTTCGCTTTCAACTGTGGTTGCACCACCTGGATGTGCTGTGCTACTAGCTAGACGTCACTGACCTGCATGTCACATCACCCTGGAGTAATTCGAAGTTGTTGGTTCAGTAGTAAAGAAGGTTAAGTTAGTTGCCTGTTGACTGTGTGTGTGTGTGTGTGTGTGTGTGTGTGTGTGTGTGTGTGTGTGTGTGTGTGTGTGTGTGTGTGTGTGTGTGTGTGTCCACACACTGTGTACACTTCATGGGCCATGACCTGGTTGCTTGACCTCAGCTCTTTCTCTAGGCCCTGCCACTGGACTGTGAACTTGTTGACCCACTCTTAGATCTTTCATTATCATGTATTACTCTGCTGTTCTTGGAGAGAGAGAGAGAGAGAGAGAGAGAGAGAGAGAGAGAGAGAGAGAGAGAGAGAGAGAGAGAGAGAGAGAGAGAGAGTTGTGGATATGAGTTATAATTTAGCGTTGACATCAATATTAATGATGTAATAATAAAGTGCTCATTTGAAAATAGTTTACCAGTAAATCATTTCACTGACTATGCAGAATCTATAGTCAAAATATATTAGCAGTATTATTCCATAAATTAATGTAAGAGTGAGCTATAAATGGTTAATGTGTAAGGATGTTAAATCGTACTCAGCAGGTTAGATTTAATCAGGCTATCTCATCCTCCAAGGTCATTGACACGGGGGCTCCCCAAGGATGTGTGTTGTCTCCCATACGCTACACACTCTATACCAACGAGTGTCGCGCTCTTGCGACTACACACTCCTATTTTAAGTATGCAGACGACACCGCCCTGGTGGGGTTCTTGAAAGCAGGGGAGCTGTCAATGACCAGCTTTGAAGAGGAGGTGGAGAGTTTTATAAAATGGTGCTGTGACAATTTCCTTAATGTTAATTTAGGTAACACAAAATAAATGCTTATTGATTTTAGACGTAGTGCAGAAGTAGTACCATACACTGTTGTCAATAACACATTGATAGAGAGAGTAAACACCTACACGTATTTAGGGGTTGAAATTGATGATAAGTTTAAATTTGATAAATGTGCTGCTTCTAAGGTGAAGAAGCTTCAACAAAGAATGTTTTTCTTAAGGAAATTGTACAGTTTTAATGTTGATTCCCACATTTTAGAGTTAGAGAGTCTGTACTTCAGAGTGTCTTGTCCTTTGGTCTGGTCTGTGTCTATGGTAGTATGCGTAAACAAGATCAGGATAAACTGCAACGCATTGTTAAAACAGCCAGTAGAATAATTGGATGCCATCAAACATCAGCTGCTCAGCTTTTTCAAGACATCATACTACACAAGGCTGAAAGTATCCTGGGAGACACTACCCACCCTTTACACAGCAAATTTCAGTTTAGCCAACGCAGTAACGGGAGACTGCTGCAGAGGAAAATAAGAACAGCCAGGTTCAGCAAGTCATTTGTTCCCTCTGCAATGTGTGTGTGTGTGTGTGTGTGTGTGTGTGTGTGTGTGTGTGTGTGTGTGTGTGTGTGTGTGTGTGTGTGTGTGTGTGTGTGTGGGAGAGAGAGGGAGAGATATATGTATTGTAGCAATCAGCTGTTTTGGAGGAGTCAGAGAGACATGGGGGAGGGGGTTGTATTTATTTATCTGTCATTTTATGTTTTTATTCTGTTGTTAAGTCCTGTCTTTGTATAGCACCCTGACCACTTGAATTTCCCTTTTTGGGACATTAAAGTTTACTTTGACTTTGACTTTTGATGTAATGTCTAGTGTGTTATGTCTTCTGTATTTATTATGTATGCTACGGGACACCTTAATTTTGGGTAGGCTTGTCCGGTCACGTCTTAGAGTGGTTCAAAACATATATTACAGGAAGGCAGTTTTTTGTCACCATCGGAGAACACGTCTCCAACAAGTATGATGTGCCTTTTGGAGTTGCTCAGGGTAGTTGCTTGGGCCCTCTCCTCTTCTCTCTCTATATGTTGCCCCTGGGCTCCATCATCAGAGAGCACAATGTTGATTTTCATAGCTATGCCGATGACACTCAACTATATATCTCTGTCGAGCCTAGCCAAACCACTGCCATTCATGCCTTGACTAAATGCATGTCTGCCATCACAGATTGGATGAACAGTAACTTCCTAAAATTAAATGAGGATAAAACTGAAGTGTTGCTCATTGGGCCTAAGGAAAAACGTGCAAAACTCCACTCAAGCCTAGGTGACCTAAGCATACACATTAAAGATAAGGTTACTAGCCTAGGTGTGGTCATAGACTCGGATTTGAGCTTTGAGCCTCACATCAACAAGATAACAAAATCTGCTTTTTTCCATCTTAGAAATGTTAACAAAGTGCGCGGCTTGGCCCCCCAACAAGACGCTGAGAAACTTATTCATGCCTTTGTCACCAGTAGGATAGACTACTGCAATGCTCTCTTCTCTGGTCTCCCAAAAAAATTAATTGACAAATTGCAACTCATTCAAAATTCTGCGGCAAGAATCCTAACAAGAACCAGAATGAGAGAGCACATCTCTCCTGTCTTGGCAGACCTGCACTGGTTACCTGTCTCTTACAGAATCGACTTTAAGATTCTGCTCACAGTATTTAAAGCATTAAATGGACTTGCCCCTAGCTATATCTCAGACATGCTCTCTTTTTATGCCCCTGCTCGAGCTCTCAGGTCCACTGATGCCAAGCTGCTAAGGACCCCCCACCCCCCGCAGAAGAAGATCGGCGACGCCGCGTTTGCCTGCTATGCGCCCAAGAGATGGAACGCCCTCCCCATCGAGATTCGATCAACCACCTCCGTCGACTCCTTTAAGAAGCAGCTGAAGACCCACCTCTTCATCCTTGCCAACTCCTAGCTGCCAAGGCGTCATAGTGTCCCAGCTGCCGCAGCGCCCTTACTACTCGCAACCAGCCCTGGCAGGGGGCTCCCCTAGGTGGCCGCTGGTCTCTGCCTGAGGTTTCTTCCTGACTATAGGGGGTCTTTTTTTTTCTCAGACTTCACTGAGCTTTTTTTTCCCCCTTACAAACTATGAATCAAGCGAAAGGGAGTTTTTCCTCACCCCTGATGCCACCAGGGGCCGCACCTGAGCGCCCAATCTCTGTGTGACTATCTATGACTTATGATAGGCCCAGCCACTATGGACCTTACACATCTAAGAATCCTGGTCCTATCATACGTTGACCTTATGACTCTACATTCTCTGTCTATCTCTTCTTCCTCTGCCTTCCTGCTTTTTCTGCCTCTCCTCTATACCTCTCCTTTTAAATCTATCTCTAAAAATGTTTTTTTTTTTCCATTTGTTAAGCACTTTGAGTTACATGCCTTGTATGAAACAGTGCTATACAAATACAATTATTATTATTATAAATTTCCCCCTGGGATTAATAAATTATACTCTACTCAAGTAGTTTCAGAGTGTGTGAGAGACGAGAGCATGTGTTGTTATCTGTGTGCTTGAGTGTGTGTGTCCAGAGTTTCAGTTTCCCTACCCCACTCTGTGTGTGTGTGTGTGTGTGTGTGTGTGTGTGTGTGTGTGTGTGTGTGTGTGTGTGTGTGTGTGTGTGTGTGTGTGTGTGTGTGTAGTGTGCGCGCGTTCTTATTTAAGTTATGTGTCTCTGTGTCCCAGGATATTTGAAACTACTGTGTTTGTGCGTTGTAATAAAATGTCTTTTTAAGTTTTAGAGGTACTACATGTGATGAACCTGATGACTTCACCTTTTAAGTGTATCTTTAGGTTTGTAGATAGTTTATTTGTTCTTTCTGACAATTGTTCTGTGCCATTTTCAGTGCATCTGACAAAGACATTATAATAGACAATGCTAGTATGAAGTAAAACTTGGTGAATTTACACCAAATACTAATTGAGTGCCACTACCCCCACACTGGCATGTCACTGACCACATCAAAGGCCGGAAAGGTCACAACTGTCAAAGTCTACATGATGAATAGTCAATTGATCTTAGAGGTTTGGGCATCAGCTTATCAGTATGTGTATACCTTAACCAGGAAGATGCACCAAGAACCAGACCCCACCAAGTAAACATCAGGATTACTGAAATGGACAAAGGCCCAAGGGCTGGGCCAGACACTGACACACGCATGAAAGCAGTTTTCAGAAAGAGCAAAGATTATTTTAATTCATAATTCTCTGGCAAGAGCACAGGGAAAGACAGTATAGTCACTTATCTGTTGGTGGTTAGGGTAAGATGGAAACCAAGAACTCTGGCAATGCTTTAATCATATAAACATGAATGGATGAATTTATATTTTTGACTACGGCTGTTAGAATGTTCACTGTATGAATTCTTGTAACACTCATCACTTCCGCTGGATGTCCCAAAGCCACAATAGATTAAGCATAATTGAAGCAATATTAAGGCTGCTGATCTTACCAGAGATCTAAGAGTATAATATATTCAGGCTCTCTGATGTTACTGTTACCTTCAACATGCTTCTCTCGGCAATCTTCGTCGCACGAGGACCGAGCTTCTGAGCCCGATGTCCGTCTTGTTGACAGTATATCGCCCTCCAAAGCACTCAATTTTTTATATAATGCCTCGATTTTCGCATCTTTCCGACACATTTCCAACCGCAGTACAAGGAATCCGTCATCAAAAACCTTTGTAATTTCAGCGACGGCTGTTTTGGACAGTACCTCCATGATCGAGGCTAACCTTGACTGAATGTTGACTGTGTTCGGAGTGTTAGTGTCTTTTGACAACATTTTTATCCGTTTTTGTTCGTCCAAGGGAAGCAAAAGACTTGTCCCTTTGTATGAGCGTTACGACTTCATAAAATGTCGTTTGCCAACAGAAGAAATCCCACTTTAATAACTTGGTTACATCGCTACGAAAACATCCTGTATTGTTGACTTCCGGGTAGGCGGCCACTCGTATGTAATTGGTCAAGTCGGCTGTCGTCAGACATAAAACAAAACATCATGATTGGAAGATGTGTGAGTCTGTCTGAGTCATCCACATTAGCACACCACCCGAGTAAAAGAGCGCGTTAAAAGATATACCTAAATGCGTTTACAACACTATTTATTCATCATTTGTTTTACCATCATTTTATTGTATTATTATGTTTATCTTATGTTTTATCTTAATGTTTTAAATGTTTTTTGACTCTAACTTATTTCCTTCTTTCTTCCCCGTTTCCTTTCATTTGCATTTGTTAACTTTGTGAAGCACATTGAGTTGACCTGTAACCGAACTGCCTTTGTTTCATTTATTTTATTTTGTTTTCATTTCTTATTAGCTTAGGCTATTTTAAAGGACAATTCATTCTTAATGTTTGTTTAATAAAATTTGATATATATTTTTAATACGGTTTCTGTGATTCCTCTGTGTCCTGGGCATTTACCTGAATTCAAGAGGTTTTTACCAAAAAGGTTTTTGGCTGACATTTACAACACTATTTATTTATTCATAATTTGTTTTACCATCATTTTATTGTATTATTATGTTTACCTTGTGTTTTATCTTAATGTTTTAAATGTTTTTTGGCTCTAATTTATTTCCTTCTTTCTTCCCTGTTTCCTTTCATTTACATGTGTTAACTTTGTGAAGCACATTGAGTTGACCTGTGTATAAAATGCGCTATATAAATAAACTTGCCTTGCCTTGCCCTACCAGAATTGTCCCATTGACAATGTCTTTTCTGCCTGGGATTTATGGCCAAAATGATGCGACTCCACACTATCTCACTTGGCAAAGTAATGCAATGTCATATTTGTGGCCAAATCTTATATCCAGCTCTACATAAACGTTTTTTTGGAAAATGTATTTGTGTTTTGCTGTCTGTGAAAAGGAGGATATAGGCCTACTGCAAGTTGTAGGCCAGTGATTCTCAAACTGTGGGCCGGAGCCCCTTGGTGGGCCCTGAAGGTATTCCATGTGGGCCTTGAAGGCATTTTCTAAAAATCAAAACAATATTTGTGTGTGTGTTGTTGTTGACTATTTACTGGGTAGGCCTATGTGAGTTGAACTGTTTATTGGGTCGGAGCTGGGCCCTAAACATTTGTGAAAATTTCAAGTGGGCCTCGAGTTGGAGAACCCCTATTGTAGGCCATAGCCTATGGCAGTGGTTCTCAACCGTTTTTGAACACCAAGGTCTGTCAGCTTACATAGCTCTATACAAATACAAAACATACACAAAGACCTATGGGCATAATTGTATATTACAGTAAACATATAGGACACTTTTGAGTACCACACATGCTCTTTCTCTCTCGCACACACACACACACACACACACACACACACACACACACACACACACACACACACACACACACACACGCACACACACGCACACACACACACAGACGCACGCTGTCAAACACACACACACACACACATGCACACGTGCTCTCTCTCTCTCTCTCTCTGTCTCTCTCTCTCTCTCTCTCTCACGCTCTCTCTCTCTCTCTCTCTCTCTCTCTCTCTCTCTCTCTCTCTCTCATGCACACACACACACACACACACACACACACACACACACACACACACACACACACACACACACACACACACACACACACACACGCAACGTCCTGGTACGATATGTTTTATAAAATGAAATGAAATAAAATAAAATATTTTCAATGTGTAAGTGTGTTTTGATTTCATTTCATTTTTTTTTTTTAATGTGTTACTGTGTTGTAGGCCTATAGTGTAGAAGTCCATTGCACCATTAGGCCCCTGTCGGTAGTCTATCTATCTCCTCGCTCTGGCTACCCCCCGCAGTACAAGGCCACTTGGGAGACACACATGGTGTGCATTCCAATATGTGACCTTGCATCCTCCACTTGTGCTTGTGGCCTCGTACCAGAAAGTAATACATCGTGATGACATCACGGACAACAGCATTATATTTCAATATCTTGCAAAAGCTCAATTGTTGAGTCATTTTCTCATTTGCAAACTGGATGGTGAATGAAGAAAAGTCCCTCAAACGTTGTTGTGGCTAGGATAACAGCTGGTAAACTTAATTGTTTTCTCCACAGACGTGGGGCCAGCAGGCGAGGCCACAAGCACAAGTGGAGGACGGGAGTCTGCATATTGGAATGCACCCAGAGTCTGTGCACACAACATCAAACACACTCTTTCACAACAGTGGGTCTCCGTGTGGCGTCCTTGTTGTTTGACCCCTACTCCCGGCGCGGCGTTCAAAGTGTGTGGGCGTGACTTCACATCCAGTGGGGCACAAAAAGCGTGTTCATGATTCCACAGCCATAACAGCCCCCAGAAGAAGGTACCAGCTACGTCTCGAGATTTGTGTTGCAGAACCTCACTGGAGAGCACGGTAAAGCACTTACATTTTTAGTTTTCGAGTTTTTGTCATCCTGACAATTCTGTGTGGCTTACTTTTAGAGTGGTCGTTTTGTGAGCAAATCGTGCATAGCCTTCCAAGGTGGACCCATTAAGTCGTAAGCAGTTGTAACGGGAGTGTGCCTGTGTTCCCCGGGTCCTATATTCCCTGTGGTCCCATGTTCCCCGGTCTTTGTATGGGACCAGGGAACTTAGGGCCCTGTTTCTTAAAAAAGGATTCTATGTTCCCCAAATTGTATATAACCCTTCCCAAAACCACCCTTAAACCTAACCTGTCAGTAATGCAATGTTTCTGAGTTGTAAATATGTGCCCTGACCAAAACTATCCCTAAACCTATGCCTGTCACAGGTGCAACAACAACCTGCACTTTGCCATGCGGCAGCTGTCTACTTGGAAGCAGTGGGGAACATAGAACCCTTTTTTGAAAAAAGTCTCCTAAGTTCCCCGCATTATCTAACCCTTCACAAAACCATCCCTAAACTTAACCTGTCAGTAATGCAATGTTTCTGAGTTTTCAAATTGTGCCCTTCCCAAAACCATCCCTAAACCTAATCGATCAGTAATGCATTTCTGAGTTGTAAATTTGCCTGTCACAGGTGCAACGTTTGCCATGCGGCAACACTGTACTTGGAAGCAGAGGGGAACATAGAATCCCTTTTTGGAAAAAAGGGTCCTAAGTTCCCCGGTTGTGGGGAACATGTGACCCGGGGAACATAGGGATGACCCCGTTGTAACATGAAGACGGAATATTAATTTTGTCCACCAACAAACCACAGACCTGGGTGATGTAATAAATAACAATTGGCTGATGAGAATTGTATACAATTAACCAACAATAAGATAATACACTGATAATGCATTGGCAGGTAGGAAAAATTAGTCTAATGCCTCTAAAGTTTTGCTCTGACTTGAGAGGGTTTTTTTGCATCACACAGGTAGGCAATGGCCGCATTCGTGATGGCGAATTGCTGCTTTTGCAGTAATAAAGTTTGTTGAGGATGATCTATGGATTAAAATAAGCATGCATGCAACAACGGGATGCAGAATGCATGCTGCGCTCTGTGTAATTTTGTTTGCACTGCCTGCTCCCCAGTCACTTTTTGCGCCAGACATTTTTCAGTTTCGTTTTTCATGAGGAGAACCTTCAGATTGTTGAGAATCCATCCCTTCCTTGGAGATTTTTAAAATGACTATTTCAGATCAACTTGCCCGTGTGTTAAAGTAGGCTACTCTTGTAGTTTATCTGGCAGCTGTTCAACTACCATAGCTGATTCAGTTTTTGTGCGTAATATGACAGAGAAGCAAACACAACCATGAACAAAAACATCTTTATTTCATGTACAACAACTGCATATAAATATAGCATAAGTCCTGTCCGGCTGAACAATATGAATAATAAATGAACAATAATTACCAATAGGCTAAATGAACTCATCTAGCCTTATGTGATGCATATGATGACCTGAACACTATTTTGCTGTTTGCGGTAACTGGTAAGACTCTTGACCGAACTTTCCCTTCTACTTAAATTCTGTGTTTATTGCTTGTGTTGAATTACAAAGCACATTCCGTCTTTGAACAGCTATCATAGCCTATAAAACTTGGCCCAGGTTTTATAATAACTGCTGTATATACCTATAATTATTATTACTGGTACTATTGCTACTGTCAGTTATTATTGTCTTATTGTAATGTCTTACATTCAATTTTTATCTTATCTTTCTGTCGACATGTTAAATGTTCAATGTTAAATGTATTATTAATCATTTACTGTTACCAGTCCATCACTGTTACCTGTCCTGTCTTGCACTTTATGTTAGTCTGCAAAATGTCAGTCCTCCTGTGTCTTGGCGTGGTATAGAGAAAAAGTAATTTCATTTTCTTTGTATGACTTGTGCATATGAAGAAAGTGACAATAAAAGCTGACTTGACTTGACTTGTTGTGTCTTGTGTGCTAGTTTCAGGAACGTGACGACACGTCAGACATGCCTGCAGTCCTCAGCCGTGAGATGAGCCGTGAGATGAGCCGTGTTCCTCCAGATCTCGTGTCTCTATTCCAGCTCAAGAGGCTGTCAGTGCAACTGGTCGACTGCTGCACATCTCCAGATCAGCAGGGAGTCAACAGCAAAGACGTCAAAGATGGAGGACAAACCAGAAGGGGTAAGCTGAAGATGCAGTGAGGTTGGACATTGGCACAATTGTTGTTTTTATACACTACTCATAGTAGATTTGAAAAGGAACAAGATATACTATAACTGCAGACTGTCAGTGTTAATATACACGTAATGGTATTTACATCCAAATAAGGTGGTGAACAATGTACAAATGACTAAAGTTTCTATATGTGCCTCCCCATTTAAACCCAAAGTTCAAGAGTTTGCCGTAGCCCCTTAACGAGCGCCGTACCTCCAGTGGCACGCTGTAATAGACATTGAAATGTAACTACCATAGCACTACAATACTATGACACAACACAGGCCCTTTAGTAATGCATCACGACTTGGTCATTACCACACTGGTAACAACAAATGTATAAAGCCGCGTCTTAAGGGGTTAAGTGCAATAGGCATATTGAACACACACACACACACACACACACACACACACACACACACACACACACACACACACACACACACACACACACACACACACACACACACACACACACACACCAGGGCTTGACACTGGCACCTGCCAACCGGCCAAATGCTGGTAAAACTTAGCTGTGGCTGGTATTTCAGTGTCACTAGCCAATTTGGCAGGTAGCTCATTCTATGGTGACACATAGCTTATATTCTGCAAGTTGCCCCTTATGTATCAATTGTTTGTATATACAGTAAGTTCAAGAAAAAGATCAGTTACTTGCTTTAGCACCTCATCTTCTGAGGTTAGATGTACAACGTCATGAGATATATATATATATATATATATTTATTTATATATACATATATATATATATATATATATATATATTTTTTTTTTTTTTAATGTGGCTAGTGGAATAGCTGGATGGCTAGTGACTCGGGAAAACCAGTGGCCGGCAAGCGAAAAAGTTAATGTCAAGCCCTGGTACACACACACACACACACACACACACACACACACACACACACACACACACACCTTTTATTTTAATTTTTATTTTATTTCTTCTTCACCCTTCTTCTGCACACTTGTTTTGCAACGGCCATGCATGTCATTACAAGTGACACGAAAGTGTCTCTATGTACATGACAAATAAATATCCTTGAATCCTTGATATGTGGCATATTAGCGGGCCTCGGTCCTGGGATGCTTTAATACAGTGATTCTCAAAGTGTGGTCCGGGGACCACTAGTGGTCCGCGACAGAGCTCAGGTGGTCCGCGAGGGGATTTCTACTTTTCCAAGATAAGCTACCAGTATGCTATATTTGTAACATTTTCATGTTTTCAACACAACAAATCAGGCTTATAATGTGAATAAAAAGTAAGTGATCTGCATAAAATTAGCAGTGTCAAATTAGCATCCATCAACTGCCAATTCAGTTGACAGGTGGTCCCCGATAATTTTTTAGGGGGACAAAGTGGTCCTCGGTCTGAAAAAGTTTGAGAAACACTGCTTTAAAAGCATGTATCCATCAAACTTTCCCTTTTAATATTTGTTTGCAAATCCTTTCCACTCAAAATACAGCCTGAAATCTGCAATGCACAGACGCCATTAGACACTGGGTTTTATCCCAGTTGATGCTGTTGCGGGCCCTCTACTAAAACATTTTTTCAGCTCCTGCTTATTCTTGGGGTATTTTCCCTTAAGTTTTGCCTCCAGCAAGTGAACTGCTTCCTCAGTTGTTCTCAGGTAAGGTGACTGACTAGGCCAGGGGTGGGGAACCTGTGGCTCTCGAGACGCATGCAGCTCTCTGGCACCGCCCTAGTGGCTCTCTGGAGGTCTTGCAAAAATGGGTGAAAATGGGAATATATTTTTTATTATTGTTGTTTTTTCTTAGGTGGTAAACATAACGCCAACATGCTTGCGCTGTAAAAATATGACACTATGTAGTTGTTTATATATTTAAAATACCGCCTATTCCTTCAGTTCTGCCGGCAGTAAGTGAAATGCTTCCTCAACTGTACTCAGGTGAGGTGACTGACTAGTCACTAGGCCATGGGTGGGGAACCTATGGTGTGGGGTCATTAACTAGTCACTAGGCCATGGGTGGGGAACCTATGGTGTGGGGGTCATTAACGAGGCCATGGGTGGGGAGCCTATGGTGCGGGGGTCATTAACGAGGCCATGGGTGGGGAACCTGCGGTGTGGGGTCATTAACGAGGCCATGGGTGGGGAACCTATGGTGTGGGGTCATTAACTAGTCACTAGGCCATGGGTGGGTCATTAACTAGTCACTGGGCCATGGGTGGGGAACCTGCGGTGTGGGGGTCATTAACGAGACCATGGGTGGGGAACCTATGGTGTGGGGTCATTAACTAGTCACTAGGCCATGGGTGGGGAACCTATGGTGTGGGGTCATTAACTAGTCACTAGGCCATGGGTGGGTCATTAACTAGTCACTAGGCCATGGGTGGGGAACCTATGGTATGGGGGTCATTAACTAGTCACTAGGCCATGGGTGGGGAACCTATGGTGTGGGGTCATTAACTAGTCACTAGGCCATGGGTGGGTCATTAACTAGTCACTAGGCCATGGGTGGGGAACCTATGGTGTGGGGTCATTAACTAGTCACTAGGCCATGGGTGGGGAACCTATGGTGTGGGGTCATTAACTAGTCACTGGGCCATGGGTGGGGAACCTATGGTGTGGGGGTCATTAACGAGGCCATGGGTGGGGAACCTATGGTATGGGGGTCATTAACTAGTCACTAGGCCATGGGTGGGGAACCTATGGTGTGGGGTCATTAACTAGTCACTAGGCCATGGGTGGGTCATTAACTAGTCACTGGGCCATGGGTGGGGAACCTATGGTGTGGGGGTCATTAACGAGGCCATGGGTGGGGAACCTATGGTGTGGGGGTCATTAACGAGGCCATGGGTGGGGAACCTATGGTCTGGGGGTCATTAACGAGGCCATGGGTGGGGAAGCTATGGTATGGGGGTCATTAACGAGGCCATGGGTGGGGAACCTATGGTGTGGGGGTCATTAACGAGGCCATGGGTGGGGAACCTATGGTGTGGGGGTCATTAACGAGGCCATGGGTGGGGAACCTATGGTCTGGGGGTCATTAACGAGGCCATGGGTGGGGAAGCTATGGTATGGGGGTCATTAACGAGGCCATGGGTGGGGAACCTATGGTGCGGGGTCATTAACTAGTCACTAGGCCAGGGGTGTCAAAATCATTTTGGTCCGGGGGCCGCATACAACCCATGTGTACCTCAAGCGGGCCGCATTAGTAACATAATCGCTAAAAAAACGTAAAGCAGAGGATTAGTGTTCAGTACTATCACGTTTTAAATGTGTTGAATATGTAGAAAGCAATGCAATACTGAAAATCCTATGCAACATTTCCTTGACTTCATTCATTCATTGCCAACCGTCAATGAATTAAATATGGGACCGTTAATTTTTGCAGGGGGTCTGGGGGTTTCCCCCAGAAAATTTAGTATTTCTTAGATGTAATTTCTTGCATTTTCACGCATTCTAACGTCCCGTTTCCAGTTTCAGCTTAATAGGAACCAATACAAATCCAATTATATTTATGAACCTATGGTCTGGGGGTCATTAACGAGGCCATGGGTGGGGAAGCTATGGTGTGGGGTCATTAACGAGGCCATGGGTGGGGAACCTATGGTGTGGGGGTCATTAACGGCCAGTGAGGCCGTCTCATCAGGCTCCCGATATAATTTTAATGTTATGCAGTTTCACATGAAATATGATATATTTTGTAAAGCACAGAAATTACATTACAGGGTCAGACTAGAGAGTTGCAACAGTGAGACACCTCTGAAAACACTGGCCAGTGAAAGACTGTGTGGTCCGATGATCTTCTCTGTGCCTCGGTTTGATTGACGAGACCTTTGTGATGAAGTGTGTAGCGTTTTTGAGGTTGTTTATAGCGGGGAAACATCAGAAAATAATATTTACAAATTGGCCCCGCCGTGATGCATTGGCTGCGTCATTCACCAAAAAGCTTAAAATAAGCTAACTCCATAACGGCGCGGCATTTCCCGGAATGGCTCATCATTAGATACATTTTGGGGCATGGGAAATTGATGGTGAAACTTTCATTTTACGCCGGAACTATCCTTTAAGTTTCAACGTTATTAGTAGAGATGGACGATAGATTTCGGTCCACTAACATATCGGCCGATATGGGCTTTTTAAAATATCAGCCCGATATAATATTTTCCCAATAAAATATCGGATAATTGAATGAAAACGCGGGAACTGCGTTCAAGCTGAGTAGCGACTTTTACTTAATATTTTCATTCAGGTCGGGTAGGCGAAACAAGCCTGTGACAGAGATTCTAGGAGTATTATTGTAGGAGTATTATCAAAGATTCTTTTAATTCATAATGGACCGTCTTTGGTATTATCTTTTTTTAAAATAGTCCATATCCTGGGTGTGATTGGTCTTTGAGAATTGTATGGGCCCTAGATAATACTCTCTTTGTATAGATGTCTTTCAAGGCTGGCAGAGGTTGACAAATACAGCGCTCAGCAGAGCGCACCATCCTTTGTAGTTCTTTCTGTTCACGCACTGTGGCATTTCTGTACCAGGTGATGATGGACCCTGTTAAGATGCTCTCCACTTCTGGGGAGTAGATTATATCAATATATTACATTAAATATGAAAATGTGAACATATCAGGTATCGGTATCGGCCCTGAGAAGCAGGTAATTATCGGTATCGGTTGAATTTTCTTAATATCATTCATTTATTTGTTAGTAGTGCATAAAGTGTGCCAGAGTCGCATATAATGACGTTTAGATCTTCCATGATATAAGTTTTGGTGTGTCCAGTATACGCGTATCTGGCCTGCATCAGCCACACAACCCCCAAACGGACTGTATTCTTCAGTTTTGGCGTGTCTGGTTTGCTGATCATTTTGGGGGCTAATCAATTTGTTGTGGCCTGTCTGGGCAACACTTTCACCTCCTTGTTGACTTTGTTATTATTCCTAAAATTATGATGCTGCTAAAATAAAATGTTGTATACAGACAGGTTGGAATAACATTACATTACATTACATTAAATTGCACTTAGCTGATGGTTTCATTTTTTATTCAAAGCGACTTACCGTTATTATTTTTTAGGGTGTTGGTTACAGTCCCTGGAGCAATTTGGGGTTAGGTGCCTTGCTCAAGGGCACTTCAGCCTTGGATGGAGATGTAGGGAGAACCCGCAACCCCTTCTAAATACTGGTTTGTCTGGAAATTCATGATGATTTACTATTTTTGTGTTTTCATTCTCTTTTTCAGAAACAAAATCGCTATTGCTTGGGAGACCACCACATGATGGCTCTCTCTGTGGAAATGTTTTCTCTGGGAATGACTATTCAATTCAATACCAGCACAGTGAAATTGGAGCGAAGACCCACCACTGCAAATTCTGTGGCAAAACATTTCCGCGGGCACAAGGGCTAATTGTACACCAGCGGATTCACACAGGAGAGAAGCCGTACCACTGCAATCTGTGTGAGAAAACATTTTCACAATTATCATCTCTAAATTCACATCAACGCATTCACACAGGAGAAAAGCCTTATGACTGCAAAGTCTGTGGCAAGAAGTTTTCACAATCAGGAAGTCTATCCGAACATCAGCGCATTCACACAGGACAGAAGCCCTATGCCTGCAAACTCTGTGGCAAGACGTTTTGTCAGGCAAGGGGGCTAAGAAAACACCAGGTCATCCACACAGGACAGAGACCTTACAAATGTGAACTCTGTGGCAAAACGTTTTCATGGACAAGACAGCTAATTATACATCAGCGGATTCACACAGGAGAGAAGCCCTACCATTGCAATCTATGTGACAAAACGTTTACACGATCATGTCAGCTAAAATCACACCAGCGAATTCACACAGGGCAGAAGCCCTACAATTGTGAAGTCTGTGGCAAGAAGTTTTCACACTCACACAATCTAAAATCACATCAGCACATTCACACAGGACATAAGCCCTACCACTGCAACCTGTGTGACCAAACATTTTCAAGTTCAGGTAGTCTAAGGACACATCAGCGTATTATTCACTTAGGAGAAAAGCCCTTCTCCTGTGAATTCTGTGACAAAAAGTTCGCAACTGGATCTAATCTAAAGGTACATCAGCGCATTCACACAGGAGAGAAGCCCTACCTTTGCAACCTGTGTGAGAAAACATTTGCACAGTCATCACAACTAAAATCACACCTGCCCGTTCACACCGGACAGAAGTCTTACCCCTGCAACCTGTGTGGCAAAAAGTTTACATGTGCAGGCAGTGTGGCCACACATCAGCTCATCCACACTGGAGAAAAGCGCCATGAATGTGAACTCTGTGGCAAACGATTCTCACAGGCAATCCATCTGAGGAGTCATCAACTCACTCACACTGGAGATAAGCCGTACCACTGTGAACTGTGTGACCAGTGCTTTACATCGGCACATAGTCTAAAGATACATCAGCGCACTCACACAGGTGAGAGGCCCTACTCCTGCGATTCATGTGGAAAGAATTTTTCAGTTGCGTCAGCTCTTAAGTGTCATCAGCGCATTCATACAGGCGAGAAACCCTACCATTGTGTAGTATGTGAACAAACCTTTACACATGCTTCAATTCTAAGGAACCATCAGCGCATTCATACAGGCGAGAAACCCTACCACTGCAAATTGTGTGAGAAAACGTTTTCCCAACTATGTCATCTACATGTACATCAGCGTGTTCACACGGGAGAAAGGCCGTACTCCTGCAACCTGTGTGAGAAACGTTTTTCACAGTCAATTAGTTTGGAGAATCATAAGCGCATTCACACTGGAGAGAAACCTTACCACTGCAAATTATGTGACCAAACGTTTAGACAGTCATCAAGTCTAAAATCACATCAGCGTATTATTCACTTAGGAGATAAGCCCTATAACTGTGATTTATGTGGTAAGAACTTCTCAACTGGATCTCAGCTAAAGGACCATCAGCGCATTCACACAGGCGAGAAGCCCTTTTCCTGTGATGTATGTGGTAAGAAGTTTTCACACAGGAAGTGTCTAAAGGATCACCAGCGCATTCATACAGGAGAGAAACCCTACTCCTGCAATGTGTGTGACAAAACATTTACACAGTCATCAACTCTAAAATCACATCAGCGTATTCACACAGGTGAGAAGCCCTACAACTGCGAATTCTGCTGCAAAAAGTTTTCAACTGGATCTATTCTAAAGAAACACAAACACACTCACAGAGGAGGGAATTCTTATTCCTGCAAACTGTGTGAGAAAACGTTTGCAGAGTCATCAACTCTAAAGAGACATCAATGTATTCACACAGAAAAGAAGCCGTAACACTGCAATCTGTGTGACAAAATGTTTACATATGCATCAGCTATAAAATCACACCAGCGAAGTCACACAGACGAAAAACCTTATGACTGCCTAGTCTGTGGCAAGAAGTTTTCACACTCAGGCAATCTAAGAACACATCAGCGTATTCACACAGGAGAGAAGTCCTACGTTGTGAACTCTGTGGCCAAGAGTTCTCAAGTATTAATACTCTAAAGACCAGGGCTCTAAATTAACTTTTTTCCTCACCAGCCAAAATGTCTAGTAGATGCTAGTTTTATTGGCCAAGCACACACTCACTAATGAGTCAAAGTGGCTAGTAAGTTGGTCTTTTCTACCAGCCAAACTGAAATTTCACCAGCATTTGGCCGGTTGGCTGGTGTTAATTTAGAGCCCTGCTAAAGACACACAAACACATCCACACAGGAGAGAAACCGTACCAATGCAACCTGTGTGACCAAAGATTTACACAGTCCTCAGGTCTAAAATCACACCAGCGTATTATTCACTAGGAGATAAACCCCACAACTGTGAATTCTGTGGCAAGAAGTTCTCAACTGGATCGCAGCTAAAGGAACATCAGCACATTCACACAGGCGAGAAGCCTTACACCTGCAAACTATGTGAGAAAACGTTTGCACAGGCATCTCAACTAAAGAGCCATCAACTCGTACACACAGGACAGAAGCTGTACCCTTGCAACTTGTGTGATAAAAGTTTTTTTGGAATAGGAGGGCTAAAGAAACACAAGAAAAAACACACTTGAGATAATAAGTTGTGCCACTGCCAACAGTTTGGCAAAGACTCTTCAGACTTCGTTCATCTGAAATAACACCTGTACATTCAATTTTGTCAGGTTTTTCTTACCGTCTTTCTTAACAGAGACTGTTTGCGTAATGAAAAGCTTTATTTGGATATGTCCAACTCTATATCCTTTGAGAAAGAGCCAGTTCAATGGTCACAGACTTTCTTGAATATCTTGCATGTTGCATGTCTTATTTTAGAATACAGTCATGATTTTGTTTAGTTTCTCAGAGGGGCAAATTTTATGTCCCTTTTTCACGGAATAGGAGAATTATAAATATAACCATTACAGATGGGACCGGCGTCTGCTTTCCTAGACAAAGCAAAGGACATTCAACACATTACGTTATTACTGTTGTTACTGTTATTATCCTGTTTGTTTCAATTTCAATTTATTTGTTTAGGGGGAAAGCCCCTTGAGATAGGATATCTCGTTTTCGAGGGGGTCCCCAGGATTTTCTTATTATTATTTCGAAACTTTCCATGCAGAGTAACCCTCACCGTTCAGAGATTTTGTTTGTTTACAGTATTTTGATGCTTTAAAGGTTTTTAATTAAAATGTTTAGATTTGGAAGTTTTTTTTTCGAGAAACATCGAGATTTCGGGGGGAAAACGCCGCTTATCAATGAATCGTAAGTCGATCGATAAGGCTATCAACTAATGATTAATGAATTAATCGACAATTTGCAATCCTAATTTATAGGGGTGGGAGTTTAAAAAGCAATGCTTCATCCCATTCCTTTTCGGATGCATTTAGGGGGTGTAAGTTGATTTCTTTTCCCATGTGCTGGTATTGATTGCCTTTTGTTTTTGTTTTGTTTTTACTTGGAGATTGTTGTTTTTTTTGCTCGTGACATCTGAAATGAAACCATCAAATCAAATCAAGGAACGAAGCCAACAACCTGAGACCTTTTCTATTTTACATGGAACCAAAGCGAAACCAAAAGCTTTTTTTTTTATAAGCGTTTCAGTTCCGGAACATAAAAAGTAATAATGGTTACCGGTTAAAACTGTTTTAATTACACTGCTAAAAAATTTGGTATTTTTGTTTTTGTTGGTCCCTGAGTGTCATAGCCTTGTGACTTGGTAATTTTGTTGACATTCGTGTTGAAAATCCTTCAGCTGAAAATAAACAACACATTTGAAATACTTGTTTTGAATTATTCTTGTTTTATTTAAAGGGACACTGTGTGAGATTTTTAGTTGTTTATTTCCAGAATTAATGCTGCCCATTCACTAATGTTACCTTTTTCATGAATACTTACCACCACCATCAAATTCTAAGTATTCATTATGACTGGAAAAATTGCACTTTTCATACATGAAAAGGGGGATCTTCTCCATGGTCCGCCATTTTGAATTTCCAAAAGTAGCAATTTTTTGCTGCAAAAATGACTGTACTTGGACCATAATAGAAAATATGTGTTTATTACTTAGTAAACCTTAATGTAAAGACCAAAATTGGCAATAGGCAGCCCAGTTTCAATGAGCAGCATAGTTGCAGTACCTTTTTTGACCATTTCCTGCACAGTGTACCTTTAATGAAGGTTGTAACGGTATTAGATTTGGTTTAAGCTGGATGAGTTACAATGTTATAGTTAAGGAGACATCTTGGCGTCTTTCCCCGGCGGTCTGACGGCCCCCCACATCAACCTAGCCTGAAAGAAGGTTCCTTAGTTTGACCAGGGGGTGTTCACTCCCGGAACTAGCTACTAGCCACAACTGGCTAACCCTAACCCAAAGCCAAGTGAAAAATGAATGGGTGTCAATGGAGTTTTCTACTATTATAATTTTTGGGATTTTTTCAATCAATTTTTTTTGCCCTGAAATTTTAACATTCAATTCGAAGCTAGAAATAATAAGACCTCATTTGAGTATCGCCTCAATTTCTTTGTGCCTCTAGATTATTATATATTGGGTCACGGAGCTCAATTTATGAGGCCAAACCCATAAACATTAGCGGAATGCTAGCAAGTCAAATCTTCTGCCCTGCTGGAAAAACTAAACACCTGAAACATTTGACAATACAGCCTATTATATAACACCAGCCATAATGCTTACCAGGAATATTTTGTTGATGAGATTTGTGACTGGAAATTGCAGTAGCAATGTATTTAGCATTTAGCCCAATGGGCTCCCTTTTTCATTCCATACATTTTCCCACATGAAAGACTACCAATCAGACTGAATCTTCTCCTACTGTACATTCTAATGTCTCTGGTTTGACTGTATAAATGAAAAGCCCCCCCCCCCCTTCTTGTGCTCCCATAATCCATGCTTACTTTTTATTCAAGATCAACACATTTATATTCTCCCCACCTGATTTCCATGCCATATATCATTCAATACAACATCAATTTCTTAATCTGAAAAATGAACACTAAAATGCACTAAAAATGAGCACATATTGAAATGTGAATAAATGGTTAATCTTAGGTTGAGATGAGGCCACGATCACTTGTCCTCACCCAAACTGCTATCTAAAATCATCATCAATTTATTAATCTCGTTCCTGTCCTCCAGTCATATCCCCAGCAGATAACATCATAAATTAAAACACTCGCCCTAATCCCATGATAAAATGTGTTTAAAATAGGCCTCCCCAAATCAAAGACCCTCAAGTTTCCTAAAAAAAAGGAGTCTTGATTGGGCCTACTTAAAAATCACCCAGCTCTTCTCCTTCCAGTTCAGTTTGCTGTAAAGATGGACGCCCAAGTATTTGTATGAGGAGAGGAGAGGAGACAGCTTCTACAGGATATTTGATATTTGATATTTTATTAGGATCCCCATTAGCTGATAAACATATCAGCTACTCTTCCTGGGGTCCACACAGAAAACATCACAAACAAGACGTCAACATACAAAACAACATATAAAACAAAGAAAAGATAAACTTCTTTTCTTGGGGAAACACACACTAAAACAGACAAAAAACAGAACTACCTATATATAAAAGAAGAAAAGAAAGAAATATTTTCTTGATCATACACTGAAACAGACAAAAAAAATGTATAGGCTATATAAAATAAAGACAGACAACAATTAATAACTAAATGACAAAAAAACAAACAACAAAAAAAAACAGTTCATAAATGAGAAACCCCTAACACACAAAATAGTCAACAAAACTTGAAATTTGACCAAGATTACATCCTAAAGGATTATGTACAGTTGACCATAAAATGCTGCTTTATTTGCTTTTTAAAACTAACTTTACTTTGGGTTTTTAAAATATGTTCTGGGAGGGAGTTCCATTCCACCATAGCTCTACATAAAACAGTGCGTTGTTTTGAGTTTGTTTTTATAGTTGGTATTGTGTAGTTACCATTATTGGCATGTCTTGTGGGGTATGTGTGCAGAGTGGAGCTTAGAGTAAGACGTTCAAACAAACTGTCAGGTTTGCTGAATGTATTAATATGTTTAATAAAGGACAGAAGGGACACTTTTAATCTTTTGTCAACTTTAAGCCAAGATAGTTGGTTATGTAGGACATCTGTATTAGCTCTCTGTGTGCATTTAAGGGCAAGCCTGGCTGCTCTGTTTTGCACCCTTTGAAGCTTCTGAAGATTTGTCTTTGTTGTGCCTGACCAGACCACTGAGCAGTAGTCGAGGTGGGACAGTACCAGGGTCTGCAAGACCTGTTTAGTCAACTGAGGTGTTAAAAAAGGAGAACATCTTCTGACTACTGATATGTTCCTACCCATTTTTTGCACAAGGAGATCAATGTGTTCTGACCATGATAAAATACTGTCTAGGGTTTACCCCTAGAAGCTTGATTTCTTGCACCTGCTCCACCGCCACATTGTTCAGTGACAGGTTCAGCTGGGGTTTGGATCTTAATGAGTATTTAGTCCCAAAAACAATACTCTTGGTTTTTGATATGTTAAGTACCATTTTGTTATTAGTTATCCATTCATACACCAACTGCAGCTCTTTGTTGAGGACCAAGGTGATTTCTTCCATTGTTTGTGCAGATTTGTACAGTGTAGAATCATCAGCATACATACACACACAGGCACTCTTACAGACCTGTGGGAGGTCATTTGTAAAGATTGAGAATAGCAGAGGCCCCAATGATGAACCTTGCGGAATTCCGCATTGCATTTGCTGTGCATTTGAGAGACATCCATTAAAAAAAACTTTCTGCATTCTCTTGGTTAGATAACTTTCTATCCAAGCTATAGCCGATGTTGCAAAGCCATAACACCTGAGTTTATTCAGTAATATGCTGTGGTCGATGACATCGAAGGCAGCACTAAAATCTAATAGTACTGCTCCTATCATGTTATGTTGGTCGATGTCAGTTTGCCAATCGTCTGTCATTTGTGTGAGTGCTGTAGAAGTTGAATGTCCTTCTCTGTAGGCGTGTTGGTAATTACTAGTTAAATTGTTCAGTGCAAAGTAGGATTGTATCTGATTAAATACAATTTTCTCTAACAATTTGCTTAGAACTGGTAACAGGCTGATGGGACGGCTGTTTGAGCCAGTAAATGCAGCACGAGGATTCTTAGGTAGAGGGATTACCTTTGCCTCTTTCCAGACTTGAGGGAACCTGTTGCTATTAAGGCTTTGATTAAAAATGTGGGATACAGGGATGGCAATGTGATCTGCAACAATCTTCAATAATTTTCCATCCAGGTTATCAATGCCTGGTGGCTTCTCATTATGAATAGACATTAGCAGTTTTTTCACTTCTTCCACCGTTACTTCACAGAATTCAAAGTTGCAGTTCTTGTCATGCATTATTTTGTTTTGTATACATGAATACAATGACTCATCATTGGGTGATGACATTTCTTGTCTAAGTTTACAGACTTTATTCATGAAGTAATCGTTAAAATAATTTGCAATCTCAGCAGGCTTAGTTATAAAAGAGCCTTCCACTTCAATGAAGGATGGAGTTGGGCTACTATTTCTTCCCATGATGTCATTTAGGGTACTCCACAGTTTCTTCCCATCATGTTTTATGTCATTTAATCTTGATTCATAATATAGTTTCTTCTTCTTCCTGTTCAGTTTAGTGGTGTAGTTTCTTAACTTAGAATAGACTTGCCAGTCAGACATACAGCCTGACTTATTTGCTGTTTCTTTTGCCTCCTTTCTCTCTGACATGCATTGTTTTAGTTCATCATCAATCCAGGGACATCTAGTAGCTCTGACTGTCACCTTCCTGATAGGTGCATGTTTATTCATAACTGGAACCAACAGTTCTGTGAAAGCATCCAGTGCGGTATCCGGGTCACACTGCTTACTGACACTAGACCAGCAAATATTATTGACCTCATTAACATATGAGTCACAACTGAAGCCTCTATATGATCTTTTGTACACAATTTTTGGTCCAGCTTTTGGGACTTTTGCCTTTCTGGAGATGGCCACCAAGTTATGGTCACTAAAACCAACAGGAACTGATATCGCTTTTGAACATAGCTCAATACAGTTAGTGTAAATGTGATCAATACATGTGGCTGATGTACAACCGATCTTATTTATGAACACTCTAGTTGGTTGCTTAACAACCTGAACAAGATTGCATACACTGATGGTATTGTCAATTTTCTTTTCAGAGGACAACTTGGTACCATAAAATTAATATTCAGGTCTCCCAGTATGTAAATTTCTCGATTTTCATCACATGCTCTTTCAACCATATCACACAGTTTGTCAAGATACTGGCTGCTGGAGCTTGGTGGTCTGTAGCAGCATCCCACCAGTACAGGTTTTAGGTGGGGCAAGTGAACCTGTAACCATAACATTTCTACATCACATGACATGAGATCCAGTCTGAGTCGAACAGGAATGTGGCTTTGAATGTATATTGCCACAACCACCCCCATGCATATCTCTGTCCTTTCTGTGAATCCTATAGCCTGGTATGTCCACTGTGGCATCATTGAATGTCTGATCAAGGTGAGTTTCCGAGATGGCAAGGATATGAATACAGTCAGCTGTTAAAATGTTCTCAATCTCTTGCACCTTATTTCTTAAACTGCATATGTTTAGATGAGCTATTTTTAGCCCTTTCTTGGGAAGTGTTGATCGCGACATAGTGAGTAGTCAATTAAGAAAAAAAGGAAAATACCGCAGTTCACAGTTTGTGCGTGCGTGCCAGCGACTTACGGACCGGTGTTCTCTGCTGGTGTCTCCCCCACGACTCCTTCAGACCTCTGTGGAGCGATTGCAACATTCGCAACTCCGCCCAGCTTTTGGTTGGGAGGGTGGACAATAAGTTTATCGTAGCGAATGTAAGCAATATTGCCCTTTGCTCTTTCCGCCTTCATGATTGGGATGAGTTCCTTTCTTCTTAGCCTCACCGCCTCGGAGTAGTCCCTCATTAAGATAGATGTTAGATCCCCGTAGCTTATTCGCCCTCGCCATCACATCCTCCTTGTCCTTCCACCTGAAGAACTTGACAATGATCGACCTGTGTCGGCCTCCATCTGTCGTTTCGCCCATTCGATGGGCTCGTTCCACCTCCACTGCGTCCATATTCATTCCCAACTTTTCAGATAAAACCTGGCGGACCTTGTTCTCCGTGTCCTGCCAGCTCTCCCGTTTGGACTCCGGTATGCCATCAATGATAAGGTTATTCCTCTTAGACTGGGCCTCGAGATAATCCACCTTGCCATCGAGTGATAGTGCAGATTCACAAACAGTGTTAATGTCTTTGCGTGCGTCTTTACACATTGCGGTGATGTCGTCGTTTATCTTTTTTTGGTTATCCACCTGTGTTTGCGTGTAGTCCAGGCTCTGTTTGTACTCAGTGAACTCTTTCACCAGGTTATCGACGCGCTTGTTAGTCGTTTCCATGATCAGTTGCAGGAAGGATTTAAAGTTCTTTTCCTGCAGATCCATCATCTCTTTAAAAAAGGATTTCTGCTGTTCAAGCATTTCCGTGAGTACATTAACTGTAACAAATTCCTCATCAGCAACAAACTCTTTCCCCGACTTTTTCGGACCCATTTCGTGACGTGACGTGACGTGACGTGGAGATGATGACGTGGAGATGACCTTTGATTAAAAAAAAAAAAAACAACTGGGACATTTTTGCTCCTCCCAAAAACAATTATAAGTTCCTTGGTCTTAACATTTAAAATGAGATGGGCATCTTCACACCAGTAACAAAATGATTGATCCCAGACTGATATGCAGCATAGTTATCATTATTGATGCAGCCCACTAATGCAGTCATCTGAGAACTTCTACAGATGACAGTACAAACTACTTGGTATGTGTGCAGTCAGAGCAGAGGTGTATACTGTGAACAAAAAGGAGATAAAGCTGTTCCTTGTGGTGCGCCTGTGTTTGTTTTATTTGAGTCTGATGTGCTGTTGTGGATTCTTACATGCTGAGGTCTACCTGTAGTACTAGTCAGTGGTCCAGCTAGTGGAGTTGTGCAGATTAAAGGTGTATGCTACAATGCTACACGGATCCATTGACTTTCACTAGCTTAGCGACATATTCCCTCTTTTAACTTGTCTTAAAGCAAGACAACGCTTAACTTGAAAAATAAGACACTTTACCACCTTTATAAACCCCAGCCAACGATTTTAACTGTATTAAGCCCCAAAATAGTGGCATACCCCTTTAAATGGAGCTTTCTTATGTACCACCTTATGTACCAGATAAATACGAGCATCAGAAACAGTTTCTATTGCTTGTGGACCCCACCCTCCAGACACACTCTCTCTCTCATTGTCAAATACTGAGGTCAAATACTGCGTGCTGTACTGCATACTGTACATTTGGAATGATTCAAACACTTCAGTCAAAGTCTTAAGTTTGTTTTCATTAATCATTGCCTTATGGATAAATGGGAATGGCGTATACAGACTGAATGTATCATTGTCATTTTTGAATGTACGACTGTTGATTTTCACCATAGATACATGTTACATTCCTGAAAACAAGTGCGACAGGCGGACAACAGTTGCATCCGTCTATGCCAGTGGTTCTCAACCTTTTTTACTCAACTTTGCAGCCTTATGGACACAAGAGGGAATCACAATTCAGAAACGCATCGCGGAGGGACGGACGGACCAACGGACGGGCGAAGCCTCTTATAGAGATGTGTGAGATGCATCTAAAACTACTGAGGACATGACCTCTGTGTCCTCAATGGTGGTTACGACCTGCACACACATCAGACAATCAGCTCAGTAACCAATAGGCCCCTCTACTGTTTATACATATAATGTAATTATGCTAACGTAATATTAACTAAATGATTGACTAATATTTACTAGTATATGACCAAAGTACAGTAAGTTTGAAGCTTAGAATTCCCATTTTTGAAATTCGGAGAAGATACCCCTTTTCATATAAAAAAATAAATTTTCTAAGTCGTTATGAATAGCCTACTCAGAATTTGATGGTGGTGGTAGGTATTTATGAAAGAAAGGTAACATTTGTGAGTAGGCAGCTTGAATTCTGGAAATATACTTTTAGAAATATTGCACAGTGCACCTTTTAAGTCTCTGCGTCTCTGTTCCTCATGGACGTTTGTTTGTGGGTTTTTTAAGTTTATAGTTTAACCCTATCCAGACCGGGGGGGGGCTAAAAGTGCCCGCACCAACTTTGACATCGTATAACTCCTGAATGACTTAAGCTATGACTACGAAACTTTGTGACTTTTCCTAAAATGAAGTTGGCTTCAGTGTGATACCAAAAGATTAGGTTTATCATTTTTGTTGTTGCCATGGCAACGGTTTTCTGACAGGTACGTCTGACAGAAAATCAATGATCTGAGTCTCATCAGTGTACCCTCCTTATTGCGTACTACTTATTGTATAGTTATTCCATTACATTAGCATAACTTAACCAAATATAATATTTGCTAAATTAATTATTATAAAATGTTGCTAATTTATGCTAATTTATGCTAATTTGATGACATCATCAAATACCTACTTTTACCTTTCCCAATGCACATTTCAGCTCAATTTTATTTCTTCTTTTTATTTCTCATTGCTTGTGTGTCTTATGTAGATCATGGCCTGCAAATTTGGTAATAATATATCCTGTTGTTGAGGGCTGAATGCTTGCGGCTATGTTATACGAAACTGAAGCCGCTTTGCCATATCTACGACGTGATTTTGTCACACAATTTTTCATATTTTTTACATTTTCATTAGCATCAGAAACCCTTGTCTACATTTGAAGTGGTCTGATGCACATAATAACTACAATTGATGTGCATTACCCAAGTTAGATGGAAAATACATCACGGTGACATTTTGGGCAATAAAACCAGGAAGTGACGTCATAATGACGTCATAATACCCAATAATGACACCAAACTGATGTCAATCATAGATTTTGGGCTGACGATCATCTCCTCCGAGTTTGGTGGTCATACGCCATTCGGTTCCTAAGTTATGAGGTGGGGGCCAAAAGAGCCCCCCCCCCCCCGGTCCCAGGAATGTCAAAAAAGCCCGGTCTGGATAGGGTTAACCGGGAAGATGGGCCAAGAACCAGACTAGTAATCTGTTTCAAAGTAATATTTCAGTCCTACTGTGAAGTTATTTGGGTTTACACTACTACAATGTGTGAAAGAAAAGTATACCATAGAATAGACGAACAAAACAAGTAAAGAAGTAGAGAAGAGTAAACAATATAACAGATGAAATTTAATAGGATGGAATAAAATCAAAGGCATATTTACAATACCACAACAATCTGCAACGATATAAGGTCTGCTAAAAACTATAACTATATAACTATAACTATAAACTGCTAAAACAACATTGATAAACAAATTGGAAACCAGTGAATGTTATAGCAATGATGGGTAACTGGGATTCAGAAGCTAAAATACAATGCCACATTTTCCAAATGGTCTGGTTTCATCAGTCCAATTAGTCAATCAACATGTCCATACCACTTTTGAGATAAACCTAGCTTGTACCCATCACTTTTTCACAAATATAAAACAGCATATCCGGACAATTTGCTATTAAAATGTCCCCACCACTTTTCGAGCCAAACCTACACCTTTGTACACCGCTCTCTTCCGTGTGGTGCGTCTCCAAGTTGAATAAACTCAGCAAATGGAGAGGTGGATCGCACTCAGGTTCTTATTTTCTTCTTTTTTACTTTTTAATTTTTTTACATTGCAGCAGAAAAGCAGACAAACATTTCGGCTCATGCCTTCGTCAGTGTCAATGTTTGTCTGCTTTTCTGCTTCAATGTAAAAAAAATAAAAAATAAAAAAATGAAAAGAAGAAAAGAAGAACCTGAGTGCGATCTACCTCTTCATTTGCTGCATTAGATGGGTAAAACCAGGTCATTTGGGATATATGGCACTGGATAACTGCTTGAAAAATGTGGTTCAGTGAATAGGACATGGGTAAAATCATAATCAATTTTTGGAGTTGGAACAGAATGTTCAAGTCAATCAGGGCCAGATTAACGCACAGGCTAGATATGGCTGCAGCCTAGGGCCCCCCACCTGCCAGGGGGGCCCTGATTAGTCAGAAGTGAAAAATTGCAGAATTATGACAAGATGCAATATTGAAAAAATCATGTCATGTTGAATAGAATTGGCAGACATGTTATGCTTAATTCCTAGCACATAATTATGACACTGTTTATGTGAATTTGTTGTGAAATTTTCTTTCCGGAGGGCCCCACAGCAACCTGTAGCCTTGGGTCCCCAGGCCATCTTAATCCAGCCCTGAAGTCAATGGTGTGTGAATGTGTGACACTGAAGTGAACAATACAGAAATAGTCTCTGTGGACCCCAATCGGAAGGGGTGAGGAATTAGTTGCGACAGACTATCTATGTGAGAAACATAGAGCAATGAAAACAGTTTTACAAGGTGGAACAAAATGAGCAGGTCAACGATGTGTGAACATGTGTAACGAAAGCAAACAATAGAAAATGCAAATGTCTATGGCAAGTGTGAATGCTGTGAGCGGCGTCAGTCAGCAGCACTGTTAGGCTGTGTGTCTTGGAGTTGTCCTTCTCTTCTCTCGTGTTGAGCCAGTATCTCAGAAAGCAAGGCGACTACCTCAGCAAAGGCACTGTCCCTCTCTTCCTCTCTCATCCGGGCCACCATACTCTCCACCAGCAGCCCGAAGGCGACACAGTCGGGTGGCAACACGCGTCTCCCGTCTTCCATCTCCTGCCCGAAGGAGACGCAGTTGGGTGGCAACACGCGTCTGCCGTCCTCCTCCTCCATCTCCTGCCCGAAGGAGACGCAGTCAGGTGGCAACACACGCCTTCCGTCCTCCTCCTCCTCCGTCTCCTGCCAACGCTCATCCAGCTGTTCCAGACGCTTGACAAGGATGTCGCCGTAATCCAAGCGCCGCTGTTTGGGTGGCCTGGCCGGTGCAGGAGAGGTCGAGGTCGAGGCCAGGGTCCGAGATGATGGTGATGGTGATGAGGTGGAGGAGGAGGAAGAGGAGGGCAGAGCAGGTGAGACTGAGGGAAGCAGGATGAGGGGTTCAGGGTGTGAAGAAGAAGATGATGATGATGCCATGGGCTGCGTCTGGCCCAAAGTTGGATCCATGTCCCGCGTTGTCTGTTTCAGGGAAAAATATGCACACACATGCACACACGCGTGCGCATGCACGCACGCACGCACACACGCACACACGCACACACGCACACACACACACACACACACACACACACACCAGATAGTTTGTCATTGGCTATGCAGAAAAGTATTTACACATTCAGTCATAATGAGGTAACACTTTGGAATAGGTTTCACTACTGTCTGTATTCAGCTTTTCATATTTTATCTTTTCCTATGTGTACTAGCAACACTACACTACCAAAGTCAAACCGTAGGCTATTCTTACATTTCCAGATTCTTATCCATACATTCATACTTTATAATAACTGGTATTTTGGTGTGCACAAAGTGAAAGGACTGTGTTCATGAATCCTATGCAGAAGCTGGCAAAAAAACACAGACACACGCACAGACAGACACTACACATTACTGCAGCACATTACAAATTATCAGTTACACTGGATAACTCACCATTTCCTTTGAGTCGTTTTTGGGGGAGAGGATTTTGCTGGGTCAAGTATGATGTGAGTGCCCTGAGTGCCCTGTATTCATACCAACGACTCTGCGAACAAGTCACTCAAACCAGGCACTGTTACAAGCATGCTCCCTCCTACTCAGCCTGGATTGGTTACTTTGAAGTGAGGGGGCATTCCATCTGCACTCCCCCCACATTAATGTCCCTTATGCCCTGCCCCCAGTGTTGGCAGATTGGGCTGTTTCCCGCCCAATTGGGCTGCTTAGGATGGCCGTGTGCGGGTAAAAATTGCATTTAGCAGAAAAAAAAACAGCCCAATTTTTGAGAGAAATCTATAGAATTGGGCGGGATTTTGTGCTTCGAGGCGGGTTTTGAGCATTTTTTGGGCTGGAAATCATCAGCCTCATCTGGCAAGCCTGCCTGCCCCTCTCCCATTAGCTTCTCACCTCTTCGTATAGCTGGGAATGGGGAAAAAAAGAGAAATAATAATACAATTAACAATACAACAATTCATCAACACACTAAAACATTCCTTAGCATAATTGATTAAAAACATATCCAGCATTCCAGCAATACAGTGGTTAACATTTTAAATGGGGCAAACAGCAAACTCACATGTTGTTGTTATTTGGAAGTGGTAAAACGAATAAAAGAGGTAACACATTCAACCACATTCAAACACAGATCGTGCATTTTGCTTGTCATGTTTTGTTGAAATGAGACACAAACAAGGCCAAACGGGTAGGCCTGTCTTTCAAGACAACATTATGTTACCGCTCTACACATACAGAAAGCAAACATATATTTGAAATAGGGCTGGAACAAAATTTACACAAAGCTCCCTCCACCGTTGGTGAGATCAGGTTGCGACCAACCAATTTCTCCATCCGTCCAACTCTCTTCTGTCTCCTGTGTAGAAACCCCCCTACTTTTCCACTTGGGTGAACTCATTAAGCACAATCGTGATGAAGCAGTGCTGATTTTGCTAGGCAGTGGGCATGCACACTTTGCCAGTTTGATGCATTCTATTCTAACCAGAATGCATCAAACTGGCAAAGTGCGCATGCCCACTGCCTAGCAAAAGCAGCACTGCTTCATCACGATCGTGCCCATAATTGCTGTGCACTGTATATAGCAGATTGCAACGATACAATAAAACAAAACAAAACAATTACAATGTGACAGTCTGCAATAATGCAATGTTGACTGTTAAAGCAGCATTGCGCAACCAAATTAGAAATGGCAGTGAATAAGTTCAAGTGTAATGAAATTCGAAGAGATCCGAAACAATGTCAGGGGCTGGAACAGAATGGCCAATGATATGTGAATGTGTAGAAATGTGCAGAAATGATTCGCAAGCCAATGATGTGTGAATGAATGTGTAGAAATGGCTCCTATTGCTTGTGAACCACCCGCCCACACACACACACACATCATAAAACGGACAAAATCCGATTACATTCAATGCCATTCAGCTGTGATTTTTATCCCAACAGAGGCTGTTTGAACTGCCAAATTAAATGACAATACTTTATCAATACTTGTGGCCATCAGTGTTTTGGTCTGGGGCCAATTGTTCCGCCACTGGTAAGAAGTGACTAGTAAGTTGGTATTTTCTACCAGCCGAGCAGAAATGTCATCAGCATGTGGCCGGTTGGCCGGTGTCCATTTAGAGCCCTGCATACAATATAATGAGGACTCCTTGCACTCCTTGCACCCGGGAAATGAAAAAAAAAAAAAGCTTTGAAATAGGGCATTTTTTTGTCCAGTAGGGCAAAGGGCAGGTGCTTTAGCACCACCTTGTCCCTTTCTGTGCACGCCTAGCCCCCCCTTGTTGTGTTCCCTGGCTGAGGGGAGGAAAACCACTGGACAGCAGAAATTACTTGAAACTAAAACATAAATAAGATTGCTATTAGTTATTTTTTGCAGCACAATTCTCCGCACAACACTTCCCAACACGTCATGTCCTCCACATGCATCCCGGACTTTCGGGCCTTGACGAGAGCTCCAGGCCTTACACAATCATGTTGAATTAATTTAGGCCAGTGTTTCCCAAACCGGGGTTGAATAAAAGTGTAGTTTAACTCCTAGACTATTGGAAAAGAGGATTCCCCAAGACGACTGTGCATCATTTGCAGTGAATCTATACTTGTGTGGCCATCAGCACACCAAAATATTTGCTTAAGGGGTGTGCGAACCACATTGAAATATATAACGGAGTGTGCAGGGGGAAAAGTTTGGGAACCGCTGATTTAGGCCACCTTTCTGAAGCCCTTGGCTGAAAACACATGGGCAGTACATAGCAGTAGCAAATGTGTGGCCAGTTTTGCTGTTGTTTTTGTGTGTGTGCGTGCGTGCGTGCGTGTGTGTGTGTGTCTGTATGTGTGTGTGAGAGGGAGAGGGGTCTGCACACCAGGCTCCCGTTTCTTTTCATTCAATCAATGTGACATTTTGGGCAGCATGCCCTTCATCAGACATCAGCCTGGTGTGCGGACTTTATTTTCAATTTTCATGTGACTTTGCTGGTCCTGCACCCAGAATATTTTTTAGACGGATGTGCGCACAACGGGCTACAACGCGACCACTGCTACGGGGTTGAGAGTGCGTGTATTTTGCGTTTCTTTACAATGCTTGTTTTAAAAGTTGAAGGCAACTTTGCTTTGTGGGCAATGTGTGACCATCGCTCAGGGTGGTGTGCTGCCAACAGAAAGCCGAAAGTAAATATAGGTAAATCTGTCCCAAAGTTTTGTTGACCCGGATTACTTTAAAGAACAACTGCACTATTTTGAACATTAAGCCCCTTTTCTGAGTTGTCTTTAATGTTTTAGAGCCCCCCTCACATTTTTAACGTTTGCTGCCGTCTCCGTTATTTGGAATATTAAGATTTGGTTTCAATAGGCTTTGCAATAGCTAAACTATGGCAAACTATGGCTTCTGTTATTTATTCATTTTCCATTTTGTGAATTAAAGACAAAAAAAACAATTTGCTACATAAAACATGACAGAAACCACGTTTCGCTACAAAAGGTTATGCCATACTAGTGAATACCCCTCAGCACGTTGTGAGTTGCACTGTCTTGAAAACAAATGTTAAAAGAACAGTCCACCCTTTTTTGATTCTCACATATTTGCAGTATTTCCAAGTATTATTCATGAATGTGCATATATTCTTGTCAGTGTTTTCAGTGGTTAGATTTATTGGTATCATAATCATTAGCACAGTACTGTAGCATAATCACTGGAAGTAAATGGGATCATTATCAAGCCACAAGTGAACACTGGACAGTATTAAATGACCATGTTGCACTCTGGTGATTTTTCCTTTCATTTTAAAGTGGTGCATAAGTACAGTATGGTTTGACTCTGAAGAAGACGCACACAGCGTCGAAACGTCAGTCATTATGTTTGCACCACAATAAAATACTTAAAAGTATCTGAGTGCTCCAGTCATCCCTGGCCTAGTCTTTCCGAATTGGACCAGTTTACTCTACATTGTATACCGTCCTGGACTGGACGCACCAAGAAGGTTATAGCGCAAGTGACTTCCCTTTTACTGGTGCATAAGTACATTTGATTATATTTTGTTTGCTCCCATAGACCTGCATTGGTACACCTAGGCCTAATATGGCTATTGTTAAACTAGGCAATGAAAATACTGTAGAGAACAAAAATCATATGCATTCTCATAGTCCAATTGTATTAGGGCTCAACTATATGAGCAATTTCTTGAAATGAGGCGTACTGTTCCTTTAAAGTTGGCTTCAGGAACATATTTGGACCCATAGACGACCATTCTTCTAAAGCCGGCTGATGTGAAATCCAAATTAGCCAACCAAGACAGTAGCAAACATGAAATAAATGGTGAGGGGGGATTCGAATACATTGCAGACAACTCTGAAAATGGGCTCAATGTTGAAACTAAAGCACTTGTCCTTTAAGTGATACTAACAGATAAACGAAAAACTAGAAGCCCACGTTCCTACATGCCCAGTAGCCGATCTGTGAAGTAAGCGCATTCCCTTGCAAATTCGGAACAGAAAACATACAATTGATTCGGGCTAGAAATACTGACAGGTTAGTGTTTCATCATAGCGGACAAACAGACATTGGCTAGAATTGCTTTTGCATGGAATCTGTGGGTGGCTCTTACAAGAGCCTTTGGGTTTGGAAAAGGTGGATGGGTTTTACTTAGAGCTTGTATATTTGGTGACGGCCTTGGTTCCCTCAGACACGGCGTGCTTGGCGAGCTCACCGGGAAGCAGCAGACGCACTGCGGTCTGGATCTCCCTGGAGGAGATGGTATGGCGCTTGTTGTAATGCGCCAGGCGGGCAGCCTCGCCACCGATGCGCTCGAAGATGTCGTTGACGAAAGAGTTCATGATGCTCATGGCCTTTGAAGAGATCCCAGTATCGGGGTGGACCTGCTTCAGGACCTTGTACACGTAGATGGCATAGCTCTCCTTCCTGGTCCTCTTGCGCTTCTTACCACCCTTTCCGGCGGTCTTGCTCACGGCTTTCTTGGAACCCTTCTTGGGCGCGGTCTTCGCTGACTCAGGCATGGCGATTTCTAAATGGGTAGTTATTAGATGTGCCCAGCCTATTTATAGCCAAGCCTACGCTAACGACTCACTCAAAAAAGGGATTCGTACCTCAAGCCAGCCCCTTCATCCCCCGGCGTGGATTGGTTATTTTGGCGAGAACGGAGTAGCCCACAACTCCTCCCACACCAACGTTCCTTTGTCTCCTGCCCTTCCCCCATCCTCATTCCCGCAAAGGCTCTTTGTCAGACATTTGCTAAATGAAAAAACAAAACACTAAAACAGCTGCAGTGATTCGACGTCGATTTAACGCTGGACATTCAATATTTTGTCATTTCTCGTTCCTGACTTGAACTAGGCCTATAGAAAAGAGGATAACGCTTTGACGTATGGGCACAATAGCAACGTTATGCGATAGGCCTAGGCCTATGCATCACACACATTTGCGCATTTCGTCTTTCTTTCATCTCTTGAGTAAACCGTTTTGAAGTATTCGAGTTGATAACTGCATTCCCCAGAGGTAGGAGCTTCCTAGTAGGCAACAAGAAGGCAGCTACCACCCACTTGAAAGCGTTCCAACCAGCAAGTCAAACAAACTACAAACATGGAGGGACAAAAACTACATATCCACTTCTCAAAGATGTCAGCAATGTAAACAACATCATGCGTTATCCGCATTTCATCTTTGAAATACGCAATGTCAATATATAAACTACTCCTTAGAAAAGTTAACAGGTTGTTGTTTTGCAACCGTTAACCTGTCCGAATCAAGTTTATTTGTCCATAGAATGGTGATGTGCAACATAAACTATTCCTAACACTGTGCACTGCCATTGCTGTGATGACATCACGATAGTCAATGGGGCGAAGTCGGTTTGCTTCGCTTTTGCCCCAGCTCGCGACTTGAACATTCCGCTTCAACAGGCGTTCCAATGCATTTCAGCAAGTAGGAGGTCAGAAACATCCCATCTCCCAACCCTGGGGAATGCACCAATTGTTACTGGCTGTGGTATCTGCACAGTGTCGTTAGATTACTCAACCAGGTATCCGAACGCTGCGTGTTAAACATAAATATTATTCTTCAATGCATGGTTGTAAGTAGGCTCTGCGTCGTAGTGCATTAGGCCTACACTCAGCGAAGAGAGGATTTTGTCGACAGCTATTCCAGGAAACAATGGGTCTTTCTCAAATGCAAGGCCAGTGTCCTTCCAAGTGTATCAGCCTAATTAGGCATGCCCAGTGATTGGATACCCTTTATTAGTCATACCCAGTGATTGGATATTCTGTAGAGTTCACCAAAAAGTATCCAATCACTGGGCGTGACTAATTAGACTGATACACTTGGAAGGACACTGGCCTTGCATTTGAGAAAGACCCAATGTTTGTGTAGGCCTGTTTTCATGTCAGAAGATGACCTACTAATGTAAGACTAGCCTAATGGATAGTTAAATGTCACAGGCAGTTTATTTGTCACATGCCTAGTTAATCTTAACCTTTGTTTTATAAGATAGTTACACTGGTATTGGAAATTCTTTTATATATATGTGGGTGGCTCTTAAAAGAGCCTTTGGGTTGTAGTAGAAGCTGGGAGTCCTAACCACCAAAGCCGTACAGGGTACGGCCCTGGCGTTTCAGAGCATAGACGACGTCCATGGCTGTGACAGTCTTCCTCTTGGCATGCTCGGTGTAGGTGACGGCATCACGGATCACGTTCTCAAGGAACACCTTCAGCACACCACGGGTCTCCTCGTAGATGAGGCCAGAGATACGCTTCACACCACCACGGCGAGCCAGGCGCCTGATTGCAGGCTTGGTGATTCCCTGGATGTTATCGCGAAGGACTTTGCGATGACGCTTAGCGCCACCCTTTCCAAGACCTTTTCCTCCTTTGCCGCGTCCACTCATGTTGTCTCTCTGTAATCTCAAAGACAAGTACCATCTCACAATGAGCCCCGCTTATTTATGGCAGACAGGAGGACCTGCTTGAAACCATGCTTACTAGGGCCAAGCGCCCCTCCCTTTGTGAGTTCGAAACAGTTATGGCGGGAGCATGTGAGCTATCCATCTTGGTGACATGCGCAGTGCCCTTCTAATAGCAACACACGAGTAGGCCTATACATTGTTACAACCTTTCAACTGCAGAGCAGTCGCACCCTACACACTACATGCATGTACATTACTATTTGTTTAATCTTTCTTTTTTTTAGCCCTCTGAAAGGGATGAGTGCAATATGTTTGGTTTACTATTACTATTACCATTTTGGACGAATGTTTGCTGATTGGTAGGCCTATGGGCCAAGATGCAGTCAGAACTATATTAACATAAGCTGTCCGTATATGTTACATATTTCCTTGTTCAGTGTACATGTGTGTGTCATTTGTCTGTCTGTTGTGCTATGTTTTGGTGTACATCACACTCTCATGTCCAAACAAAAGTTCTATTGAAGAGACAATAAAGGATTATCTTATATTATTATCTCACAATAATAATACTCCGTGGAATAATTGGATTACTCATTGTAATGATAAGAAAAATAGGCCTATAGTTGCAAAAACCCTATGCATAGATAAGATTTTCTGTCGAGATGAGCTATCAATAGCCTAAATCGAAGGTGAGTCTATCAAAACCCCGTGGAAGTAGCCTAATCTAACGGCATTTCATCTAAAAATGAAATGGCATTTAGTCATTATGCTGCGAAATGCTGGAACCAATTCCCTGTCCAAATTAGAACAGTAGGCCTATCTTGTTTTAACCCTATCCAGACGGGGGGGGGGGGTAAAATTGCCGCACCAACTTTGATGTGGTTTAATGGTGCATTCCCCAGGGTTGGGAGATGGGATGTTTCTGACCTCCTACTTGCTGAAATGCATTTGAACGCCCGTTGAAGCGGAATGATCAAGTCGTGAGCTGAGGCCAAATCGAAGCAAACCTATGGCAAGCGGTTTTAACATTTAATAGCCAGAATGGATATGTGTTGCAGATATCTGTAACTCGGTTTCGCCTAGTCAAAATTAGCATTTCAGATATCCGCAACGACATTCCTCCTATCCGTAACTGTCATTTCGGATATCCGTAATGAATTCTGGATAGGGCAAATGACGTCACGTTTGCCATTCATTTCAATGGGTGATGTAATTTTGGACATCCGCAATTCTATTTTGGATATCCACAACATAGATTGCAGATATCTGCAACTGAATTGCAGATATCTTTAATTGCAATTCGAGATATCTACAATTGAATTTCGCCTAGTCAAAATGTCAGTTCAAGATATCTTCAAATCCTTCTAATTCAAGATATCTATATCTTCCTTTTTGGATATCCTTAATTGAGTTTTGACTAGGCGAAATTCAATTGCAGATATCTGTAACTGGAGTTACGACTAGTCAAAATGACGTTTTAGATATCTCATACTGGAGTTATGGATAGGCGAAATGTAATTGTAGATATCCACTATCCAATTATAGATATCTGGAAAATGATTTTTGATTAGAGATATCTCAAATTGGAGATATCTGTAATGTTCATTCTGCCTAGTCGAAATGTAATTAAAGATATCTAGAATAACAGTTTTGACTAGGCGAAATGACGTTACAGATATCTGTATGCAAATGACCCATGCACGCACCACCAACCCCCCTCCCCTTCCCCCACCCCTCACATTTGGCGGGAACACACAAACAAACACACACACACACACACACCGCCATTTTAGTGATTAGTTGCACCTGTGAAATGGACAACGAGCGTCAAGAAACCGTTTTCAATCGTCTTTTCAACATAGCTACTCGTGCAAGAGCAGAGTTGGCAAGCTCCAGTGCAGATCATGCCTAAAGTTACTTCAACGCGACGACCGACTGTTTCATCGAGTACAGGGTGAGTTCTGTTTTAAATTGGTACAAGTGTATGCTGTGAGTCCAACGGTTAACTTTGAACCCGTTCAAAAAGCTCGGTATCACCACTCATATACCATCAATAGAGTGCAGGTTTTTGTCGTTAATAGCAGCTTGTGGTTGTCTATAACCGGGAAAGGCCGTAGGATGCAATTTGGCAACAGTTTTACTTGAACTTGGCACACATTAGCAGCTACCACAGACATTTAAGCACATTAGCTATGAGGGTGATTCTTTACTCTGCATAAAGGTATTTGTTTTGTGCTGCTTAAATACTGTATGCACTTGTTGTTGAATTGCTGTTCCTGTCTCCTTTTTTGATCATTTCTTGGGTTGTAGTTACGTCAGAATTCCCCATCACGGGAGCGCGCGAATTTGAAATGGTGGACAACCTGGGCTTGGAGCCATTGACACCCATTCAAAACTTCATTTTTTCGACCTGACACAGAATATTTTTTAATTAGACCCTAAAGACACACCATTGTTTAAAAGCTGAGAACCTCAGCTTTCCATAACTGAAAGCGGTATTTTCCTAGCATCTACCAATCCGAAGGTAGCCTACTTTATGTGCGGAATTACTTTTCTAAAGATAGCGTTTTGTTTCCTTGGAAACGGACGCGGTTTATGTGTTACGCACACGCTATTTGACTCGGTTTTGCACTATTATGGATGAATTTCTAATCTTGACATGTTAATGGACAATCTATGCGAATTTCATAATGTGTTTTTATGTGATATGGGAGTAAATGTGTTTACATCCCGTCTGGGATTTGTTAAACTAGCTGGCCCGCTAGTTAGCTAGCAAGTGCTAGGTCTCTACACTACATCATGTCAAAAGTGGAAAGATTTGCCGACACTCAAGGCTGTGGATAAAATGAACTGGTTCTGTGAATATTTTCAGAATGTTTTGCTTTGACAAATTGCTGATATTAAACATCCACATCCTGGTGTTTCTTTGTTTATGCTTGGGCCATTGAGACAGATCGAGTCTAATATCTATTACTTACTTGCTATATAGCTAACTAGCGGACTAGCTAACAAATCCCAGACGGGCGTACTGTTAACACATTTTACTCCCATGTTACATAAAAACGCATTTTGAAACTCGTACAGATTGTCCATTAGAATGTCAAGATTAGAAATTCATCCATAATAATGCAAAACCGAATCAAATGACATAGGCCTACATTTATCGCTTCGTCAGTCTGTCTGGCTCATTGGTCTTGCTTCATCTCCGCTCCGTTTCCAAGGAAACAAAACGCTATCTTTAGAAAGGTAACCCCGCACATAAAGTAGGCTACCTTCGGATTGGTAGATGCTAGGAAGATACCGCTTTCAGTTATGGAAAGCTGAGGTTCTCAGCTTTTAAACAAGTCCCATGGTGTGTCTTTAGGTCTGATTAAAAATATTCTGTGTCATATCGAAAAAATGAAGTTTTGAATTAGTCTAGTACAATTTTCACAAAAGAGGAGTTCTAGCGGCAAATTTGAGGAAAAGCCGGTAAACCATGTTTTTTACATAATTTGAGGGTGCTGATTCTGAATATTGTGTTTACCAAGCTGAATTCTGAGTTTTAAACCTTCTAATTTGCATATTAAAATGAGCAAAACGTTTTTTTCTTTTTTTATTATTATTTCTAAACCAATTTGTTAAATATCATAGCATTAAGGTTAAATGTCATATTTAAGTGCTAAAATAGTGCAGGAGTCATAACCAAATATTTATTAAACATGTTGGATGGAATTAAGGCAATAAAACAAGGTAGTTTATTAATAACAACGTTTATAAAAAGTTACAATATAGTAGTTGCAGTATAGTGGTTGCAGTACAGTGGGCGCTAATGCTAATCAAGCATATGGTGATTTATATATTTCATTATAATATTTGTCATATTGATACATTATGTTGATATTTGTTTATTGGACTTTTTATGAAATATGTTTAATTAAAGAGAACTCGGGTCATTTCACGTGAAATCAGACACTTTGGGACCCGACCGACCCGGATTTCAATCATACTTGGTGTGCCTTTTTAGTAGCAAGGTAGCACCCCAGAACTGCATTGGTTTGAATCTGACACTAATATTAAGGGAGAAACAGACTAGGAGAGGTTCACATGTGAGGGTAGGACACTATACATTCAGCCTTGAATATATCAGTCAGTGTTAGTCACAAAAAGATGCCTGTGGTGTTGTTTGAAAGCTCTTTTCTGGCTCTACATATTACACAATCAGCTTGGAATACAACAACTCTCCGAATATGAATTATGATAAATTGAAAAATTAAAAATTGAATATCTAATAAAGCTATATTTTAAAATGACCAGTTCCTTGTCCAAACGTAGCCGGCAATGTCATGAGCAACACCTCAAATGCTGGCGTTAGGTTCGTTATTCATTTCAGAGAGAATTTGGCTCACAAATATGGCATCATACAGACCACTTACTAATAATATGGTAATACCATAGTAGCATCACATGACAAAACAAAAATGGTCCATGGTCCCAGGTTTCAGAAACTAAGGCAGATGTCCATTTATACACACCAAATGATGATATGTGAATGTTTGAACATTCCTTCTCTGTGTACCTGTGCCATCTTCCTTTACCGTACTTTAAAGAGATAATCAATGGCTACACTCTCATTTTGTACTCTACCAGTGCATTTGAAGCAGCAGCTGTGTCTTTTGTAGATAATGTATAAGTACGTCCGGTTGCAGTTACCTTTATCCTTGACTGACTCCCTTGAACTAGAAACGTTTTTAGTGGTAGCAGATTGCAGAAAACTATGGTTTTGTAGTTCAAGATGCTATTCAATCATTTCACTGGGACAACCAGTGAAGGCCACAATCCATCCATTTGTATGCTACTACCAAGATCAGTTGAAACTGGAAAAAAAAATCTGTTTTGTTGTTATTTCAGACTGCAACATTCACGATACAATTGCTGTACATCTGTTTCAGAAGCTCCTAATTCAGTTCCTCAATGACACTTCATCAATGACAGAACGTCCAAAGAAGATCATATATTTTTCTGATGGCTGTGCTGCACAATATAAGAACCTTAAAAACATAACAAATTTGTGCCACCACGAGGCAGATTTTCACATACCTGCAGAGTGGCACTTTTTTGCCACATCATATGGCAAAGGTCCATGTGATGGCGTTGGAGGGACAGTTAAATGGCTTGCTGCACGAGCAAGTCTGCAACGTCCTATTGACAATTAAATTGTAACGCCATACCAACTGTTTGAATTTGTCAAGGGTAATGTCAAGAACATCCATTGCCAGTTTGCCACAACAGAGATGTACCATCATGAAGCTGATAACCTGTTGAAAAGGTTTGAATCTGCAAGAACTATTCCAGGTACTCAAAAACTACACAGCTTCTGCCCATTGTCAATGGACACAGTGGAAGTTAGGCCATTTTCAGAATTCAGAGAAGGCAGAGTTGAAAGAGTGAGCTCAGTAAAGGAATGCGTTACATTTATTTCAAGCATCATAGGGTATGTTGTAGCAGTATATGATGGCAACTGGTGGCTAGCATGTGTTGAGGAATGTATGCCGAGCACTGGAGAGGTGAAACTGAACTTCCTGCATCCTCATGGACCATCTCCATCCTTCACTTTTCCCTTCAGACCAGATAGACTTGTCATGGATCATCAGGATGTGCTTCTGGTAGTGGAGCCTGTTACTGCCAACGGGACGTACTTATACATTATCTACAAAAGACACAGCTCGCTGCTTCAAAATGCACTGGTAGAGTACAAAATGAGAGTGTAGCCATTGATTATCTTTTTTAAAGTACGGTAAAGGGAGGATGGCACAAAAGGTACACAGAGAAGGAATGTTCAAAAACATATTCACATAGTCATCCATCATTTGGTGTATAAATGACATCTGCCTTAGTTTCCTTGAAACCTGGGACCATGGACACTGACCATTTTTGGTTTGTTTTTGTTGTTTTGTCATGGTGATGCTACTATGGCGATTACCATATGTATTAGTAAGTGGTCTGTATGAATGCCATATTTCTGTGAGTCAAATTCTCTCTGAAATGAAGAACGAACCAAACACCGAGCATTTGAGGTTGTTGCTCATGACATTGCCAGCTACGTTTGGACAACGAACTGGCCATTTTAAAATATAGCTTTTTTAGATATTCAATTTTTAATTTTTCAATTTATCATAATTCATCTTCTGAGAGTCGTTGTCTTCCAAGCTGATTGTGTAATATGTAGAGCCGGAAAAGAGCTTTCAAACAACACCACCAGCATCTTTTTGTGACTAACACTGACTGATATATTCAAGGCTGAATGTAGGCCTATAGTGTCCTACCCTCACATGTGAACCTTTCCCATAGTCTGTTCTCTCCCTTAATATTAGTGTCAGATTCAAACCAGACGCGAGTTCTGGGTGGGCCTACCTTGCGCTACTAAAAAAGGCACACCAGTATGATTGAAATCCGGGGTCGGGTCGGGTCCCAAAAGGTGTCTGATTTCACGTGCAAATGGGACCCATTTCGGCGGTATATGACTGCTATGCGATTATGCTAATTAACACACTTAAAAACCTCAAAATCTGTTCTTGGCAAACATAATTTTTAGAATCAACCACCCTCAACTCTTATAGGTATATCAATTTAATTTGCTGTTAGATCCCTTTTTCTGAAATGTATTTTCGGCGATTTTTTGCCACGAGTTGTGTACTAGTAACAATTTTTAAGAAAAAAAGAATGCTAGTGGCAATATTTGAAGAAAAGTCGGTTAAATAGTCCATTTTCACATATTTTGGGGGGGTTCTGATTTAGAAATATTATGATTTACCAAGCTGGATGTTTTGTGCCATCCTTGTAATTTTGCATTGAGTATGGAGACTTTTTGTGTTACATTTTATGAGTCAGGCCATCTTGAAAGTCAGTCCCTCTTGAAACCAGTGGTTTGCCAAAATATAGACAAATAGTTCATGTTACACATGTCGGGTGGAGCATCAGCATACAGAGATTTGAGGTGACAAGTTGAGCAAACCCTGGTTCAAACAGATATTGCAAGAGACAAAGCATCTCCATCCATTCGCCATAGGTACTGAACTCGAGCTATGCTAGTTAGGCTAACCCTTAGCCAGTCTTAAAAACATCACAGTTTCAGCTTGGTAAACCTAATATATCTGAGGATTCAGCACCCCTCTAAATTTAAATGGGAACTAGCATGTTTAGCCGACGTGTTTCCTCCCTCCAAATTCTTGCCGCTAACCTCTTTTTTCTGAAGGGTTTCACTGTATTTTATTCTGCCCTAGTCTAAATGGGTTTCAACTGGGGCTCCAAGCCCAGGTTGTCCACTCACAAGCAGCGGTAGATCACCACACAGTGGGGGACAGCACGGTGCATGGACGGACGTCAGCTATTCGAACCCAAGGATTTTTTAAAATTACTGATAGGCTTGGTGATCTGCATATTAACTTTGGCATGTTCTGAGTACATGATGGGATTGGCCGCCCCACTGGCCCACAGAGTTTGGACTGAAGTAATAATGGTACTGTAGCCTAGTGTGGTTTGTAGAAGCACGTAACAAGTGGTATGATTTGCTTCTGAGGTGCATTCAATACGTTAACGCTGGGGATAAATGGACAAGGCTAGGCATTTTTTGTCTTCATTTTTTCACCCAAAGGTATAGGCGACGAGGACCTGCATATATGACAAAGCCTGCAAGTCCTCTTCAGACTCACAATGGGGTAGTATCCAGGTGTGGCCCAAGGCTCCACAGTCGCTCTATGCACCGCATTTCATGTCATCTCAACACTAAACCAAATGGGAAGGGCTTCACTAAAAGCAATAATCACACTTAAATTGACGGGTGAATATTCTCAGCACCTGAAGTGGCCGTCTGTCTTAATTGCGCTATGAAAAGCGTCTCAGCAATTTGGCATCTCACAGAACTGAGACCAGTATAACTTCGGGAAAATCCCATTCTGCTTTGGCACAAATCATTCCCTGCCTACAAAGGACGTCATGTAGTTTAATCCTCAGCGAGGGTACCAGACGGAACACTGTCTCTCATACAATTGGAGACGCGTGGGGGAGACGTGGAAAAAGGCGATGGATGTTTGTTTGAATAGATCTACAGACTGACACGCTTGAGGCTATGGCTACGTATGCCCAACTTAAACAGCCATTGCAATCGTAAACAACACACCCCCCTACTAGATTTTACATGTAGGATCAGGTCTGGCACGACCCCCTTTTTTAAGGAGTTCTGTGGATTTATGGTCTGGTTATAAATCAGACAAACCGAGACCAGTCCCATTCGCCCTTCCCAGACGTCTACTTGCCATTATTCACAGCCTACTTCCACCATGCACTGGGCTTGATAATAACATCGATTCTTACATTAACACAGTATTGCGAGTATGATCGCATTTTGTTACAACAAAGCAATGACACGTATGGATGAACTCTTAAAACTGTTCTCCTCTCTATATATCTACCCACTCCTGAAATTATTGGTTGATTGAGTTACCTAACATTCTAGCCGTTTCCAAACTTTATCCCTGTGTCACCCCCCTTTTATTTTTAAT